>NC_088864.1:15085152-15385152 GCF_032884065.1 Artemia franciscana
GAAACTGGATGGGAAGAATAAGAACCTGTCTAAGATACGTGACTGACATAACCGGACCAGATCTGCTGTCTTTGGTGGAGTTGGGGAGGGGGGTAATTTTGAAAATTGAGGTATTTGTAACTTATTAAAGGGTGACCAGATCTTAATGAAATTGAATATTTAGAAGGATCTTGTGCTTTAAAGCTCTAATTTTAAATTCCAACCAGATCCTGTGGCATTGGGGGGGAGTTGGAGGGAGAAACTGGAATTCTTGGAAAAGGTGAAAACTGGGGTATTTTATCTTACGAATATGTGATCGGATTTTAATGAACTTTGATATTTAGAAGGAATTCATGTCTCAGAGCTCTTATTTCAAATTCTGACCAGATCTTTTGACATTGAGGGGAGTTAGAGTGGAAAATCTTGGAAAACACTTGGAGTGGAGGAATCGGAATGAAGCTTGGTGGATAGAATAAGCAAATGTCCTTGATACGTGATTGACGTAACCGTACTGGATTCGATCTCTTTGGGGGAGTTTGGAGGAGGGGTTCAGTGATATGGCGAGTTTGGTGCTTCTTTGGTGTTTCCAAAAATTGGTAAGCGTGTCAGGGAGCTGCAAAAATTGACTTGATAAAGTCGTCTTCCCAGATTCAACCATCTGGGGGGCAAAAGGGAGAGGAAAAATTAGAAAAAATAGGCATTCATAATTTATGAGTGGGTAATCGGATCTCAATGAATTTTGATATTTAGAAGGACATCGTGACACAGAGATCTTATTTTAAATCCTGACTGGCATTAAGCCTCTGATTTTCCTTTTAAATCAATCTATTGATTCTTAGAATTTGGTTAGAGCCCATATCATATGAGCTCTTGGCTCTTAGCTCTTCTTGCCTCGTCACAAGTGCCATATGAGTTCTTAGCTCTTGTTAATTACCTCTAAGGGAGTCACTACAGTGGATCATTTATAATCTCTTGCCTGTTTCATACGTATTTAGGACGCATCCAGGAAAAATAAATGAATTACCAAAAAATAAAGATTTGAAGAACTTCTTCTAAACTCTTAAGAACTATTGATTACATATTCCCTGTTTGTGTAATGTAACCTTTCCTTGGGTGATAATACGTCTTTATCTAAAATTATGATGTTCTGTTGATTTGAGTTCTATGTGTGTTTTCGTTCAATTTTCAGGTATAATAACTGGGTACAAAGTCTCGTACAAGCCAAAAGGTCGTGGCAAAGCGTTAAAAACATTAACTACAGATGGCAGTAGTCATCTATCCACCTTGAATAACCTACCCAGAAGTACAAAGATTGCTGCAGTGAACATAAGCAAGACATGACCTTAGACAGACTGGATAACTGCTGAAACGTTTGACAGCGATTCGAAGCTGCATCAAGTACCAAGCTGCATCAAGCTGCAGCTTCAGTAAATGGCCAAGACACAGAGAAAATCACCTGGACGAAAGGAAACGAATTTTGGCTATATCCATTATTCCTCTTGCTGTCACCAGTTCAATTTTAATCACAACCCTGAATGATGGGATTCTGAAAATTGATGTTGCAAAGCTAAGAAAATTGAAAAATGAGGGAGATGAAGAGGCCCGAGATGTCTTGGAAATTTTAAAAGAGGGCTACTGGGTAACTTGGTCATTTTTTATGCTAGATATTACTATGATTTATTTTTTGCTTTTTATAGTTGACCCTATTTCGGTTCACTATGGATTTTCAGACCAACAAGATAAACAAATTTTACTCGTCGTCGCTCAGTATGTATTTATAAAATTTGTGCCAGATAGGTTTATTTCAAAATAAGAAATAAAAGCCGCCTGGAGATTTTTTGGGTTGTCCAGGTTCGTGATGTATATAACACAGCCCTTCTCAGTTCCATTGGGATGGTGCTGTACACGCATTTTTGAAGAATTGCATAAAAGTGACCAAATGCTGATTGCTGAGTAAGGTCTGGAAACACATTCAAGCATGAGCGGAAATAGTTGAGAGCTTTATTGTTTTGGGAGTATTTAGCGAATACATTTTTATGTCAGTATTTTTGTTTACCTTCTCGTAAGAATATATATGGAACTTCTACTCTTTATATGTGTTTTTAGGTACAGAGGTCAAAATAGCAGTGCAGGATACCTTGAAAAGAAAATTAATATTTCAGCGTTGTCTGTTCTAAAGGATTTTTTAAGTTCAGATTTTTCACTGGTTTAAAACGAAAACTTATCCGACGAATGGTCGAAAGATCCCTTGAACTACTGAAAAAAAAAAAAAAACGCTTAAAACGGCAAACCACAGGCTAGTTAAAACGGCTAGGCACACAAAAATCATTGAGAGCTGTATAACGGCTCATTTTAAAGAAAATTGCTACATCTAGTGCTTTTTATAATTAGAAATCAAATAATTTTAAAAAGAGAATCAATTTTAGCAAAACAAAATAGATTTTCATGCACAATCTTGATAAATGCTATTATAATCATATAGGTTATAACCATATATGATGTCATAAGTGAATGATCCTATATTTTCAACAAAAAAAATCAATTTTTTAATTTTAGTTTCTAGTTCAGAAATGCTGAAGTTAATATGCAAACAGCAAAAATATTCATTGTGTTTAACCAATAAAAATAATTTTTACATTCAATCTAGAACAATACCTGAAAATTCTAAAATACGTATAAAATACGATTGTTTTTTAGACTCATAATTATAGATACAGAACAACTTTTTAGAAATAATTAACAAAATGGACAGTTTAATTACCTGGACGAAAGGACACGAATTTTTTACATATCCAATATTCCTCTTGCTGGTTTACATCAGTTTAATGGTCATAACAGTCCTGAATGATGGGCTTCTAAATTTTGATGTTGCAATGTTAAGAACACTAAAAGACGAGGGAAATGAAAAGGCAAAAGATGTCTTACATGTTTTAGAAAAGGGCTACTGGGTAACTTGGTCATTTGTTATACTAGATGTTATTATGATGTATTTTTCAATCTTTCTTTTGGATCCGATTTTGGCTTACTATGGACTTAGTGACCAACAAGCTAAACAATTTTTGGTCATCGCTCAGCATTTATTTATGAAATCTCTGCCAAGCAGGTTAATTTCCGAATACAAATTAGAAGCCGCCTGGAGAAATTTATGGTTCTCCAGGTTCGTGATGTGTATAACAGAGCCCTTGTCATTTCCATTGGGATGGTGCTGTACACGTATTTTTGGAAAAGAAAATTGAAAAGAAAATTAATATTTCAGCGTTGCCTGTTCTAAAGACTCTTTTAAGTTCAGATTTTTCACTGGTTTAAGAAGAAAACTTATCCGACGAATGGTCGAAAAATCCCTAGACTATTGAAAACAACAAAAATCGCTTAAAACTCCAAACCTACAAAACTTTTATTTAAATTTAAGCATCCTTGATGAAAGTGTGAGCAAAATGAACGAACTTTTAGAGGTTTTGCGGTTTCAGGATGCTAGAATAGGTTGGAAAATTAATGTTCAGAAGACTAGGTCGCTAAGGCTAGGAATAAATGAACATGAAAAGGTAATGCTGGGCAACGAAAAGATTGACCAAGTGGGCAGCCTCACTTACATTGGTAGTATTAATAGTAAAGACGGTGGCAGCAGTGAAGATGTTTAAAGTAGCCTGAGCCAAGACTCATGGTGTTTTTCTTCACAGTTAAAAAAAAAGTTAGGAAGAATAGGAAGATAAGTGTGCAAACCAAGATTAGAGTATTGAAAGCTACAGTGATGATAGTGGTCAAATATGGCTCTGAAGTATGGATACTCTGAAAAGTGGATGAAGATTTGCTAGATGTTTTCTAGAAAAATTGCCCACTTTTTTTTGACAAAAATCACTCCAACCATTTTTCCACGTACCAACCATAATTCTCTCAGATGGTACTGCCGCTGATGCGGCAACTTTAATCGAATGAGTAATCTCAGTAAGATAGCAATCTAAAATAAGGCTGCTGCGCTTCAGGGTTGTAAAAAAAAGGTGAAAAGTAAGTTTTATTTTAGACAGCATAGAATCGTAAACACTTTGATATAGTGGTATATCAATATTATCTCAATGCGTCTTCCAGTGTGCATATCGGTAAACGTATGTGTATGTTCTTGTACATACATCTGTACATTTTTTTGTATGGCGTGCTTGGGGGAAATTGGTCCCATTTACCCCGCTGTTTAGTTGAATAAGTCTTGTTGAGTTGAAGTCAATGAAGAGTTGATAGAGGTCCTGATCGTATTCAAGATATTTTTCCTTTGCTTGACGGATGATAAAAGTCTGGTTTATCGTCGAGCGGTTCGCTTAGAAACCGGCCAGATACTTCGGGATGATGTCACGGGTTAATGCTTTTATTTTGTCCAATAGTATACTGGTGAACACTTTGGCAGGTTGGCTTGTCAGGCTCATTGGGCGGTAATTGTCACATTTGGCTTCGGACCCTTTCTTATGCATCTTAATGCATCTTCCAGGGTGTATATTAGTAAACATATGTGTAAGTTCTTTTGCGTACATCTGCACGCTTTTTTAGTAGAGCGTGTTTGGGAGGAATTGGTTCCATTTCCCCTGTTGAATAAAACGTAATAAAATTTGGAACTTTGTTGTTTTTTGGTTGGCTGGGGAGTCTGGAAAGATGAGTTATTTATTTTTTTTATTTCATTTTTGAGGATAGTTAGAAATAGAAAATTAAAGATTTTGGTTTAAGTATATTTATATATATATGTATATATATACTTGCTGTTGGGGTGAAGCTACGCGCCACCCCAACACCTAGTTGGTGGGGGTGCTTCGCGCCCCCCCAAGCCCCCCCGCGCGCGTAAGTCGTTACGCGCCATATTAGTTACGCGCCATTGTAGTTGTGTCCCTATGTCCCACCTGTGAATATAGATATATATATATATATATATGTTTTTAACTACGTAAAACTTGCGAATATACAACATTCTTTGCTTTCCCATTGTCTGTGCATATAAATAGATTGTCAGGTTTACCGACTCTTGAACATGCAACATATAATGGTCCATGGGAAAACAATCCGTATTCAGATCTATACCTCATGATTCTAATGATTGCCCTTGAGCTTTGTTGATGGTGATTGCTAATCGACCATTCCCTGAGTCGCCATCGTCATTTATATATCCCCCTGTGCACCCCGGCGTCCCCTTTGTAGTTATGTCCCTGTGTCCCGGTCGTCATTTATATTCCCTGTGTCCCGGTCGTCATTTGTGTCCCGGTGTTCCAGTCTGTGATTTCTCTTTGAGTGTCCCGGGCGTCATTTATATTCCTTGTGTCCCGGTGTCCCGGTCGTCATTTATATCCCCCTGTGCCCCCCGGTGTCCCCATTGTAGTTGTGTCCCTGTGTCCCGACGACCGGGACAGTTTTTTCCTTTTTTTTAGTTTTTTCTTTTTTAGTTTTTAGTTTTTTTTTTGTTTTTTACCTTTTTTTAGTTTTTTTAGTTTTTTTAGTTTTTTAGCTTTTTTAGTTTTTAGTTTTTTTTTAGTTTTTGCCTTTTTTTAGTTTTTTCAGCTTTTTTTAGTTTTTAGTTTTTTACCTTTTTTTAGTTTTTTTTAGTTTTTTAGCTTTTTTAGTTTTTTTTCTTTTTAGTTTTTTTTTGTAGTTTTCACCTTTTTTAGTTTTTTTTCTTCTTTTGTATTAGTGTGAAATAATTCAGACATCATATGCGGACAAACACGACGTCACTCGACAGACAGACAGACAGACATAACCCACAAACAACTTATTTTTATATATATTTATTCATATTTTTTTAGTTTTCTTTTTCTCTTTTATTTTTCAGTTTTTTCCTTTTTTTAGTTTTTTTTTTTTTTAGTTTTTAGTTTTTTTTAGTTTTTTACCTTTTTTTAGTTTTTTTTAGTTTTTTAGTTTTTTAGCTTTTTTAGTTTTTTTATTAGTTTTATTTTTTTTGTAGTTTTTGCCTTTGTTTATTTTTTTCAGTTTTTTTTAGTTATTAGATTTTTACCTTTTTTTAGTTTTTTTTAGTTTTTTAGCTTTTTTAGTTTTTTTTTCTTTTTAGTTTTTTTTGTAGTTTTTACCTTTTTTAGTTTTTTTCTTCTTTTGTATTAGTGTGAAATAATTCAGACGTCATATGCGAACAAACATGACGTCACCTGATCCATCCACAGATCCACACACAGACAACTTATTTTTATATATATAGACATATATCTATCTATATATATAAAAATAAGTTGTCTGTCCGTTACGCCAGATTATATCTTCTATATATATAAAAGAAAACAAACTAGAATGTAAAAACTGGAAATTGCATAAATATTTCGAAATATTTTGACAATAGATTAAAGTAATTCGAAAACCTTAAAACAGATACCCCAAATTTTGAGGTTTAATATAAATTGCTGGAGCTTTAGCATGCTTGGCACGTAAAGATTTTTCCAAGTGTCAATGTTAGAATGAACATTGACAAATTGAAGAAAACAAATCAATAAAAAGAAGAAACTAAAAAAAGAAAAAACTAAAAAAGAAAAAAAAACTGAAGAAGAAACTGTATCTATATATATATATATATATATATATATATATATATATATACTAGCTGTTGGGGTGGCGCTTCGCGCCACCCCAACACCTAGTTGGTGGGGGCGCTTCGCGCCCCCCCCAAGCCCCCCCGCGCGCGTAAGTCGTTACGCGCCATAATAGTTACGCGCCATTGTAGTTGTGTCCCTATGTCCCACCTGTGAATATAGATATATATATATATATATGGTTTTAACTACGTAAAACTTGCGAATATACAACATTCTTTGCTGTCCCATTGTCTTTGCATATAAATAGATTGTCAGGTTATCCCCCTGTTTCCCCCGGTGTCCCCGTTGTAGTTGTGTCCCTGTGTCCCGGTCGTCATTTATATTCCCTGTGTCCCGGGTCCCGGTCATCATTTGTATCCCGGTGTCCCGGTCTGTATATACATTCGTTTTTTAGTTTTGTTTTTCTCCTTTATTTTTTTCCTTTTTTTTTCTTTTTTAGCTTATTTAGATTTTTAGATTTTTTAGTTTTTTTTATTAGTTTTTAGTTTTTATTTCTTTTTAGTTTTTTTGTCCCGGTCGTCATTTATATCCCCCTGTTTCCCCCGGTGTCCCCGTTGTAGTTGTGTCCCTGTGTCCCGGTCGTTATTTATATTCCCTGTGTCCCGGTCGTCATTTGTATCCCGGTGTACCGGTCTGTATATACATTCGTTTTTTAGTTTTGTTTTTCTCCTTTATTTTTTTCCTTTTTTTTTCTTTTTTAGTTTATTTAGATTTTTAGATTTTTTAGTTTTTTTATTAGTTTTTAGTTTTTTTTTCTTTTTAGTTTTTTTGTAGTTTTTACCTTCTTTTTAGTTTTGTTAATTTTTTTTTTTACTTGTGTCCTGGTCGTCATTTATACTCCCTGTGTCCCGGTGCTTTGTTGATTGCTAATCGAACATTCCTTTTGTCCTGGTCGCTTTCTCTTTGAGTGTCGTCATTTATTTTTTTCTTTTTTAGTTCTTTTAGTTTTTACCTTTTTTAGTTTTTTTTTAGTTTTTAGTTTTTTTAGTTTTTTACCTTTTTTTAGTTTTTTTAGTTTTTTAGCTTTTTTATTTTTTTTATTAGTTTTTAGTTTTTTTGTAGTTTTTGCCTTTTTTTTTAGTTTTTTGTCCTGGTCGCTTTCTCTTTGAGTGTCGTCATTTATTAGTTTTTTCCTTTTTTTTTTTAGTTTTTTATTGGTTTTTACCTTTATTTTAGCTTATTTTTCAGTTTTTTCCTTTTTTTTAGTTTTTTTTATTTTTTAGTTTTTTACCTTTTTTTAGTTTTTTTAGTTTTTTTAGTTTTTTAGCTTTTTTACTTTTTTTATTAGTTTTTAGTTTTTTTTTGTAGTTTTTGCCTTTTTTTAGTTTTTTCAGTTTTTTTTTAGTTTTTTATTGGTTTTTACCTTTATAGTTTTTTTAGTTTTTTAGCTTTTTTATTTTTTTTTATTAGTTTTTAGTTTTTTTTGTAGTTTTTGCCTTTTTTTAGTTTTTTCAGTTTTGACGTCACCTAATCCAGTTTTTTCAGGTGACGTCACCTGACACATCCATCCACACATCCATCCACACATCCACAGACAGACAACTTATTTTTATATAGATAGATATATATATATATATATATATATATATATATATATATATATATATATATATATATATATATATATATATATATATATATATATATATATATATATATACTAGCTGTTGGGGTGGCGCTTCGCGCCACCCCAACACCTAGTTGGTGGGGGCGCTTCGCGCCCCCCCCAAGCCCCCCCGCGCGCGTAAGTCGTTACGCGCCATAATAGTTACGCGCCATTGTAGTGTGTCCCCGTTGTAGTTGTGTCCCTGTGTCCCGGTCGTCATTTATATTCCCTGTGTCCCGGGTCCCGGTCATCATTTGTATCCCGGTGTCCCGGTCTGTATATACATTCGTTTTTTAGTTTTGTTTTTCTCCTTTATTTTTTTCCTTTTTTTTCTTTTTTAGCTTATTTAGATTTTTAGATTTTTTAGTTTTTTTTATTAGTTTTTAGTTTTTATTTCTTTTTAGTTTTTTTGTCCCGGTCGTCATTTATATCCCCCTGTTTCCCCCGGTGTCCCCGTTGTAGTTGTGTCCCTGTGTCCCGGTCGTTATTTATTTTTTAGTTTTTTACCTTTTTTTAGTTTTTTTAGTTTTTTAGCTTTTTATTTTTTTTATTAGTTTTTAGTTTTTTTGTAGTTTTTGCCTTTTTTTAGTTTTTTTAGTTTTTTAGCTTTTTTATTAGTTTTTAGTTTTTTTTGTAGTTTTTGCCTTTTTTTAGTTTTTTTAGTTTTTTAGCTTTTTTATTTTTTTTATTAGTTTTTAGTTTTTTTTGTAGTTTTTGCCTTTTTTTAGTTTTTTCAGTTTTGACGTCACCTGATCCAGTTTTTTCAGGTGACGTCACCTGATCCACGATCCACAGATCCACAGACAACTTATTTTTATATATATAGATAGTTTTTTTTTTTTTACTTATGTCCTGGTCGTCATTTATACTCCCTGTGTCCCGGTGCTTTGTTGATTGCTAATCGAACATTCCTTTTGTCCTGGTCGCTTTCTCTTTGAGTTTCGTCATTTATTAGTTTTTCCCTTTTTTTTTTTTAGTTTTTTATTGGTTTTTACCTTTATTTTAGCTTATTTTTCAGTTTTTTCCTTTTTTTTAGTTTTTTTTTATTTTTTATTTTTTTTATTTTTTTACCTTTTTTTAGTTTTTTTAGTTTTTTTAGTTTTTTAGCTTTTTTACTTTTTTTATTAGTTTTTAGTTTTTTTTTGTAGTTTTTACCTTTTTTTAGTTTTTTCAGTTTTTTTTTTAGTTTTTTATTGGTTTTTACCTTTATAGTTTTTTTAGTTTTTTAGCTTTTTTATTTTTTTTATTAGTTTTTAGTTTTTTTTTGTAGTTTTTGCCTTTTTTTAGTTTTTTCAGTTTTGACGTCACCTAATCCAGTTTTTTCAGGTGACGTCACCTGACACATCCATCCACACATCCATCCACACATCCACAGACAGACAACTTATTTTTATATATATAGATATATAAATCTATATATATAAAAATAAGTTGTCTGTCTTTTATGTATGTTACACTATGTCTGTTACGCCAGATTATATCTTATCTATCTATCTATATATATAAAAATAAGTTGTCTGTGGATCTGTGGATCTGTGGATCAGTTGACGTCACCTGAAAAAACTGGATCAGGTGACATCAAAACTGAAAAAACTAAAAAAAGGCAAAAACTACAAAAAAAACTAAAAACTAATAAAAAAAATAAAAAAGCTAAAAAACTAAAAAAACTAAAAAAAGGCAAAAACTACAAAAAAACTAAAAACTAATAAAAAAGCTAAAAAACTAAAAAAACTAAAAAAAGGCAAAAACTACAAAAAAAACTAAAAACTAATAAAAAAATAAAAAAGCTAAAAGACTAAAAAAACTAAAAAAACTAAAAAAAGGTAAAAAACTAAAAAAACTAAAAACAACTAAAAAAAAGGAAAAAACTGAAAAATAAGCTAAAATAAAGGTAAAAACCAATAAAAAACTAAAAAAAAAACTGAAAAAACTAAAAAAAGGCAAAAACTACAAAAAAAACTAAAAACTAATAAAAAAAGTAAAAAAGCTAAAAAAACTAAAAAAAACTAAAAAAACTAAAAAAAGGTAAAAAAACAAAAAAGCTAAAAAACTAAAAAAACTAAAAAAACTAAAAAAAGGTAAAAAACTAAAAAAACTAAAAACTAAAAAAAACTAAAAAAAAGGAAAAAACTGAAAAATAAGCTAAAATAAAGGTAAAAACCAATAAAAAACTAAAAAAAAACTGAAAAAAACCAAAAAAAGGCAAAAACTACAAAAAAAACTAAAAACTAATAAAAAAAGTAAAAAAGCTAAAAAACTAAAAAAACTAAAAAAAGGTAAAAAACTAAAAAAAAAAAAAAAAAAACTGAAAAAAAGGAAAAAACTGAAAAATAAGCTAAAATAAAGGTAAAAACCAATAAAAAACTAAAAAGAAAAAAAGGAAAAAACTAAAAAAAATTTTCATCTAAAAAACTAAAAAAAACTAAAAAAGGTAAAAACTATAAGAACTAAAAAAGAAAAAAATAAATGACGACACTCAAAGAGAAAGCGACCAGGACAAAAGGAATGTTCGATTAGCAATCAAGAAAGCACCGGGACACAGGGAGCCAAAGGGTTTCGACTTCCCTCGCAAATCTTTCAAGCATTGATCCAGAGTCTCGAGCGATTTTTTGTGTGCCATTGTGCACTCATCCCAAATAATAAGTTTGCATTGCTGCAATACTTTACCCATCCCAGATGATTTGGAAATATTGCACGTGGGATTAGTATATGTGCGTGTGGCAAACCTCGTTTTTGCCATTCCACTGAGTACATCCAGCATCGCACTGACCCAAACACTTCAAGTTTTACTATGTAGTTTATCAGTGATTTCAACTTTTGCCGGAAGACACGGGCCGTAATGTCATGTCTATGAACCGCCGATTGTCCTTGAAGTAAAAGCTGCAGTATCTCGTCCCAAGATTGATTACATGTAAATGTAATAAATAAATCTGGACGACCATAGAGACGAATATACGCAATAGCATCTTGAGCATATTCATGCATATGACGGGGACTGCCAGCATATGACGAAGGTAAAATTGTTAATCTTCCAACGTTTGTGGTATTACCGTCATTTATAACTGCATCTCGCAAATGAATGTATTGTTCAGAGCGGAGCTTGGTCTGATTCAGGCGGATATATAGCAAACGTTCTGATTCAATTTTAGCATACATATCAACGACGAATTGGTGAAACAATTCACGGAATTTAAAATATAATTTTCTTCATCCTGCCGAATCATTAGTCTATAGGAATAATAATGCATTGCACTGCATTTCTTATTCATTTCTTTGTTAGTGGCTGGATTCATCAATTTAATATTGAAGTGATAGCCGTCGGCTCCATCCCAAAAAATGATAGGATATTGTAGGGCATCGTAGTATCGATGAGTTTCAGCAATTCTTAACAACTGAGCGTTTCGCTTATGAAGAATAATATCTCGAGATAAAAACTGATCACCGACCATAACGATTGCCACTTCGAGGATAGTTGGAGCATTGTATCTACGCACATGTTGGCCAGGAGGCGTTTTGTCAGCGGAAATAACAATTTTATGCGTATCAGTAGGCATCAAATCGATGGCTGTTTTGAACAGACGCACTAAATTATTATTTTCGTGGAAAAGATATTGCAATTGGGAAACGATTGTCCCTTCAACGTTGGGAGAAATTTCGCAACGTGCATTCAATTCAGAATTTATATCACTGATGAAGTACAATTGTAAAAATTTATGATTCTCGCCTGAGAATGGTAGAAGGGACCCTGCTCTATGATAAATTCACCCTTTTACTTTGAAAGTAGACATAAATTGATCTGGATTTTCGATTTGGGCTCCAAACGACGTCATTTGGAAACATGAGTTATATTTTCTGATTTGTGACAAAAAACGCTTAGATTCTGACATGGTTCCAGTAAGGAAAGTCTTCAATGGCTCTGGTGGTGCAGCCAATAGAGGAAGTTTAACTTTTCCTGAGGCACAACACATTCCCATTGTTCTAAAAACAATCGTATTTTATACGTATTTTAGAATTTTCAGGTATTGTTCTAGATTGAATGTAAAAATTATTTTTATTGGTTAAACACAATAAATATTTTTGCTGTTTGCATATTAACTTCAGCATTTCTGAACTAGAAACTAAAATTAAAAAATTTAATTTTTTTTTTGAAAATATAGGATCATTCACTTATGACATCATATATGGTTATAACCTATATGATTATAATAGCATTTATCAAGATTGTGCATGAAGATCTATTTTGTTTTGCTAAAATTGATTCTCTTTTTAAAATTATTTGATTTCTAATTATAAAAAGCACTAGATGTAGCAATTTTCTTTAAAATGAGCCGTTATACAGCTCTCAATGATTTTTGTGTGCCTAGCCGTTTTAACTAGCCTGTGGTTTGCCGTTTTAAGCGATTTTTTTTTTCAATAGTCAAGGGATCTTTCGACCATTCGTCGGATAAGTTTTCGTTTTAAACCAGTGAAAAATCTGAACTTGAAAAATCCTTTAGAATAGACAACGCTGAAATATTAATTTTCTTTTCAAGGTATCCTGCACTGCTATTTTGACCTCTGAACCTAAAAACACATATAAAGAGTAGAAGTTCCATATATATTCTTTCGAGAAGGTAAACAAAAATACTGACATAAAAATGTATTCGCTAAATACTCCCAAAACAATAAAGCTCTCAACTATTTCCGCTCATGCTTGAATGTGTTTCCAGACCTTACTTAGCAATCAGCATTTGGTCACTTTTATGCAATTCTTCAAAAATGCGTGTACAGCACTATCCCAATGGAACTGAGAAGGGCTGTGTTATATACATCACGAACCTGGACAACCCAAAAAATCTCCAGGCGGCTTTTATTTCTTATTTTGAAATAAACCTATCTGGCACAAATTTTATAAATACATACTGAGCGACGACGAGCAAAATTTGTTTATCTTGTTGGTCTGAAAATCCATAGTGAACCGAAATAGGGTCAACTATAAAAAGCAAAAAATAAATCATAGTAATATCTAGCATAAAAAATGACCAAGTTACCCAGTAGCCCTTTTTTAAAATTTCCAAGACATCTCGGGCCTCTTCATCTCCCTCATTTTTTAATTTTCTTAGCTTTGCAACATCAATTTTCAGAATCCCATCATTCAGGGTTGTGATTAAAATTGAACTGGTGACAGCAAGAGGAATAATGGATATAGCCAAAATTCGTGTCCTTTCGTCCAGGTGATTTTCTCTGTGTCTTGGCTATTTATTGAAGCTGCAGCTTGATGCAGCTTGATACTTGATGCAGCTTTGAATCGCTGTCAAACGTTTCAGCAGTTATCCAGTCTGTCTAAGGTCAAGTCTTGCTTATGTTCACTGCAGCAATCTTAATTAAGAACTTTGCACTTCTGGGTAGGTTATTCAAGGTGGATAGATGACTACTGCCATCTGTAGTTAATGTTTTTAACGCTTTGCCACGACCTTTTGGCTTGTACGTGACTTTGTACCCAGTTATTATACCTGAAAATTGAACGAAAACACACATAGAACTCAAATCAACAGAACATCATAATTTTAGAAAAAAGATAAAACTAAAAAAATAATTACCACTATTTCAGACGTATTATCACCCAAGGAAAGGTTACATTGCATAAACAGGGAATATGTAATCAATAGTTCTTAAGAGTTTAGAAGAAGTTCTTCAGATCTTTATTTTTTGGTAATTCATTTATTTTTCCTGGATGCGTCCTAAATACGTATGAAATAGGCAAGAGATTATAAATGATCCACTGTAGTGACTCCCTTAGAGGTAATTAACAAGAGCTAAGAACTCATATGGCACTTGTGACGAGGCAAGAAGAGCCAAGAGCTCATATGGTATGGGCTCTAACCAAATTCTAAGAATCAATAGATTGATTTAAAAGGAAAATCAGAGGCTTAAAGCAGGTCAGGATTTAAAATAAGATCTCTGAGTCATGATGTCCTTCTAAATATAAAAATTCATTGAGATCCGATTACCCACTCATAAATTGTAAATGCCTAATTTTTTCTGATTTTTCCTCCCCCTTTAGCCCCCCAGATGGTCGAATCTGGGAAGACGACTTTATCAGGTCAATTTGTGCAGCTCCCTGACACGCCTACCAATTTTTATCGTCCTAGCACGTTCAGAAGCACCAAACTCGCCAAATCACTGAACCCCTCCCCCAAACTCTCCCAAAGAGATCGAATCCAGTACGGTTACGTCAATCACGTATCAAGGACGTTTGCTTATTCTATCCACCAAGCTTCATCCCGATTCCTCCACTCCAAGTGTTTTCCAAGATTTTCCCCTCTAACTCCCCCCAGTGTCAAAAGATCTGGTCGGGATTTGAAATAAGAGCTCTGAGACATGAATTCCTTCTAAATATCAAAGTTCATTAAGATCCGATCACCTATTCGTAAGATAAAAATACCCAAGTTTTCACGTTTTCCAAGAATTCCAGTTTCTCCCTCCAACTCCCCCCAATGCCACAAGATCTGGTTGGAATTTAAAATTAGAGCTTTAAAGCACAAGATCCTTCTAAATATCCAGTTTCATTAATATCTGGTCACCCTTTCATAAGTTACAAATACCTCAATTTTCAAAACTACCCCCCCCCCCCAACTCTACCAAAGACAGCAGATCTGGTCCGGTTATGTCAGTCACGTATCTTAGACATGTTCTTTTTCTTCCCATTCAGTTTCATCCTGATCTCTCCGCTTTAAGTATTTTCTAAGGTTTCCGGCCCCCCAACTGCCCCCCCCCCCCCAATGCCCCTGGATCCCGTTGAGATTTAAAATAAGAGATCTGAGTTACGAGGTCCTTCTAAATATGAAGTTTTATGAAGATCAGATCACTCCTTCGTAATTTAAAAATACTTCATTTTTTCTAATGTTTCAGAATTAACCCCCCCCCCCCAATAGAGCAGATCCGTTCCAATTATGTCAATCACGTATCTAAGACTTCTGCTTATTTTTCCCACCAAATTTCATCCCGATCCCTCCAATCTAAGCGTTTTCCATGATTTTTGGTTCCCCCACCCCAAACTCCCCCCAATGTCACCAGATCTGGTCGGGATTTAAAATAAGAGCTTTGAGACAAGATATTTTTCTAAATATCAAATTTCTTTGAGATCCAATCACCAGTTCGTAAGTTCTAAATACCTCATTTTTTCTAATTTTCAGAATTAACCCCCCCTACCAACTACCCCAAAGAGAGCGGATCCGTTCCGGTTATGGTAATCATGTATCTAGGACTTTTTCTTATTTTTCCCACCAAGTTTCATCCCGATCCCTCCACTCTAAGTGTTTTCCAAGATTTTAGGCCCCCCCTCAGTGTCACCAGATCCGGTTGGGATTTAAAATAAGAGCTCTGAGACACGATATCCTTCTAAATATCAAGTTTCATTGAGATCCAATCACCCGTTCGTAAGTTAAAAACACCTAATTTTTTTCTAATTTTTCAGAATTAACCAAATTTCATCGTCCTAGCTTACCTGGAAATGCCTAAAATAGCAAAACTGGGACCGACAGACAGACAGACAGACCGACAGAATTTTCGATTGCTATGTATCACTTGGTTAATACCAAGTGCCATATAAACTGAGAGCCTAATTTGAAGCTATTTCATTTTTTTGAAGCGTCTTTAGATAAGCTGTATCTAAAGACGGTATTTTTTAGATAAGCTGCACGCACAGTGTACCATTTTGATTTTTTTTTAAGGTCCCACTCATCATTTCCTGAAAGTTTCACGTTAATACTCTGAAGCTGTTAGGACACCCGGGATCAAACATACCCCCCTTTCCCAATAACAAACCCTATATGAAAAATGGACAAGTTTCATAGCTTAAAGCACTTGTGCTAAGGGATGTTGGGGGTCATGTCTTATAGCCCTTGCGCTAAAGGGTTGTCGGGGATGACCCAAGACCCTTACCTTCCCAAGATACTACAGACACGCCATATAGTAACCTTGATACACATAATGTTTTTCATCTAGTTCAACACCCCCCCCCCAATGATTCACTGAAAATTTCAACTGAAGTAGTAGTAGCAGTAACAGGCAGTAGTAGCAGTTAAAAGTAGCAGTAGTAGTCGCAACTCGCAAGTAGTAATAATGGTCACAAGTGGTAGCGGTGATACCAATTAGTAGAAGTAGTCACAAGTAACAGTGATAGGCGCAGGTAGTAGAAGTATCGCAAATAATAGAAGTAGCTAGCAAATAGTGACAGTAGTCGCAAGTAGTAATAGTGGTCACAAGTGGTAGCGGTAATCTCGATTAGTAGAAGCAGTCGCAAGTAGCAGTGACAGCCGCAGGTAGTAGAAATGTCACAAATAATAGAAGTAGTTAGCAAATAGTGACAGTAGTCATAAGTAGAAGTAGTAGTACTAGGCACTAAGTGTCTTTTGGTCAGTTTAACATTCCCTAAAAGTTTCAACTTAGTAGCCGCAGCAGTTACTCCGGCATTACTGATATGCACTTTAGATAAGCCGCACGCACAGAATAAATTTTGAATTTTTTTTTCAAGATCCCACTCATCATTTCCTGAAAGTTTCACTTTTATACTCTAAATCTTTTTGGACACCTGGGATCAAACACGCCCCCCTTTACCAACAACAAGCCCTATATGAAAAAATGGACAACTGTCATAGCTTAAAGCCCTTGCACTAAGGGGCGTTGGGGGCCCAATCTTTGACCTCTCGACTGTTCTGAAAAGAATGCCTATCTTTAAATTTTTTCTGGTGTCTTTGATTGGAGGGCAGCTAAAAAGGGTGTGGAAGCGTGGCCGGTTCCCTTTCGATCACTTTTGACTCTTAAAAAAGGGCACTAAAACTTTAAGTTTTCAATCAAATGACAACCCCCCCAAGGTTCTACGACCGCCCCTTCCAAATTTTATGGTCTTGAAAAAAAATAAACAAATAAATAATTCTTGAAGGCTTATGGCTTTCTACTGCAGACAACGTTAGAGCGTTTCCCCTCCACAATTGTTTACATATCAAAATCCTTGCCAAATAAGAATCCTCTTCGTATTTATCAACATTTCTATGAATTGAATGTTCCGTAATGTGCAGATTAATTTACAACGTGGCTAAGCGACTATCTTTAATTTTAAGATGGCAGATACCGCAGTTATATTATTACTAATAATAATCTTGGGTAGTCTGGATACAATCTAAATTTTAATACCATATTATAAATCATATCGTTTCACACAAAAAAACTGACCAAAACGATTTCAAAGAAAACAAAGGTCATTCACAAAAATACCAGCGTAAATACGAAAAATATCCCAGAAAAAAAAACATAGAAAAATAATCAGCAAATCTGATTCTCAACTACACATCATTCTCAACTACTAAAAAGTACAGCAAGACAACAAACAGTAGCGTATTCAAAATTTTTGTTTTACCTGAAGGAGGAGCATAAAGTAACTGTAAAAAAAAATTAAATTTATGAACATTACATTTTCTTCAAAGTTATTGACTTAAATGGAAAGTACTAAAAAGTAATATTTTCTTTAGATGTGCTGATAAGATACTGTTTTAGAAATAATGTATTGCTCAAATACAGATGGACTGTCAATGGCATTTTGAGCAAGATATCACAACTTTGAAAACTACATGACTGTTGAAAGCCATTGAACTGCCCCCAGAAATTAAAAAAGCCTAAAGTTATTTACCATGTTGCAAGCTGTGTCAGCCTGATGCTCAGTCGTGTTCCAATACTTCTTCTAATGAAGATTTTCTTGTTGCTTTTGCTGATGATACCACTCTTGGGACCCTTGGGAAGACGGAATGTGATATCAAGTCTAACCTTGTGGCATTATTCGAGAGAGTTATGTCATGGTTTAATGCCAATTACTTGGTCTTGAGTGTTGGTAAATCTTTACTGATTTTTTCTCGAATTGGTATAGCTTTCCCTCAGCTTACACACCTTCAGGTGTTACAAGGGTCCTTGTGTAGACCAGAGAATCGGGTGGTCCGGTTTCTTGGTATCCTGCTTGATGAGAACCTTTCATTCAGAAACCATGTAGCCATGATTAGGGTTAAGGTCTCACGGACTTTGGGTATCATTCGGAAACTTAGACACACATTTGCTGGATCTATTCTGAAACTTCTTTTTTTCTGTCTTGTCCAGTCATGTGTTTCTTATTGCCACTTAAATATAATGTTATTTGCTTGTCAACAGGTCTGGAATTCACTACCTTCTTCAGTGCAGAAATGCCACTCGTTTGGGACTTTTAAAAGGATTCTTAAGGATCATTTAATAAAGAATCAAATAGATTATTTTTTTTTCCCGTGAGGAGTTGATGGCCCCTGTGTTTTGTTAGTGGTGTGTGGTTTTCTTCTTTGCACTTTGCTCCCAGGCCTCAGGTATGTTCTCTATGTTTTTTTTCTCCTTCTAGTTGTTGCTTATATTGTATCCCCCATAAATATATTGCCTGTGAACTGCTATATGTTATTGCCTATACTGAATTTATTGCTTGTATAATAATTTTTTTTTCTTATTCCCCTTGTATCCCTGGCCATGGAGCCTTTCGAGAGGAATTATGTGTATTGTAATTCGATTTTGAATTGTATTTTGTATTGTCTTCTATTTAATATTAATAAAGTTCTCTCTCTTTCTCTCTCTCTCTCTCTCTCACTCTCTCTCTCATAAACTTTACGGTATACAAAAACTGCAAAATACAATACATATTTTCGCACTGTATTTGGCGCTCAATTGTTTTGGTTTCACCCAGGCGTAAACAGCTAAGAATTCAATAGTCGTTCTTTCCCATGAAGTTAGAATGTCATCAAGGAAAAATAAACACTGGCCTATGAAAAACTTGAAAACTCCTCTGGTCTTGGGTTCACCCCATAGCGTAAAAAGAGAGGCATTCAATAGTCGTTCTTTTCCAAGCTATTAGAATGCCAGTGAAAAACATAAACTCCAGCCTAATAAAATCACAAATAACTCCTCTGGTATTGCTTTCACCTCTTAGCGTAAACAGTTATGCATTCAATAGTCAACGGAAGAGCTTTTATTCTTCTTTAGTCTTAATATAGCTTCTTACTTTATTGTTGAATAAACGAGAAATACAAGAATATCGTAACAATATCGTGTCAAGTTAATTGTGCAATCGTTTCCTGAGTTGGAGTTGGATATATCGTAAATTTAAGCAGTAAATTGTTTCTGGATATTTTTTGGCATCATTTCAAGTATATGCATACCATGGTAATTTGACATACTTGCTGGAAAGACATTTTCTTTTGATGGTTAATGAAAGTTTTTTCGTTTCTAAAAAATTGTAATGACTACAATAGGTTCCAAATTTCATGGTCCTGAGTATGTCAGTTTTCCATTACGAGGGCTTGCGCATGAGTTTGGGTCCCCTCATTCTCATCCCCATGTCCCCTACCAGGGCTCTGGTTCCCACTTCAGGGTCCCAATGCCCCCCTCCCGGGTAATTTTTTTGAACTTTGATTTTTGGGAAGGTGGCTTAGAAGTTTTGTTCATCTTTTTTTCTATATTTTATAATCATATTAAATATGCTCATAACAAAAGAAATTCACTGTGAATTTAATGTGAAAAATAATATTTTTAGTGACATTTTTTTAGACTTGTTTTTTTTACAATTTTTTAATTTTTTTACTTAGAAAATTTATCATGTTTTTTTAAACGTTTTAAAACGACCTTAAATATACTTATAATAAATGAAATCCGCTCGTGATATTTTCAGAATGCGAACCTTAAACCAGTCTAACTCAAAATCAGTTAACATTATGTAACCGAAGTGAAAAATAAAAACGATGCCATCTATTATTGTAAATTAATAAATGACAGTAGTAGGGACGTGATAAAAGTATTTGATGTCACGAGCTGAAAAAATACCAAACTGTTTGTTAGCTTAAAAATAAAATCTATTTTGAAAAAAATTATGATTATAAGTTGGACATATCTCTTCTTTGAGAAATTCTTTTTCTTTTCCATGATAATCAAGTGGCATTAAAAATAACTAAACTCTGGTCTATGAAAAATCTAAAAAAATTCCTCTGGTCTTGGTTTTACCTCTTAAGGGAAACAGCGAGGCAATAATTAGAGGCTTGCTTACTCGCACAAGGAACAACTTCTGTTCATTTTTAGCCTAATATAGATTCTTAATTTATAGTTGAATGAACAAAAACAAAAGTTTGTCATTGTTGTATCTCTAGCCAATGAAAAACCTTAAAAACTTCCCTGGCCTTGGTTTTACTTGTTAGCGCAAACAGAGAGGCATTCAATAGTTACTCTTTTTCATGCTATTAGAATGTCATTATGGAAAATTACTTTGGTATATGAATAATCTCCAAGAAACTCCTTTAGCCTTGGTTTTAACTCTTAGTGTAAACGGTGAGTCAATAGACTGAGGTTTGCATCCTCACATATAGAATGCCTTCTGCTTTTTATTGTCTCAATATAGCTCCTTACTTTATAGTTGAAAAAAAAATAAAAGAAGGGTTCCATTGTTGCATCTCTGAGCTATGAAAAATCTCAAAAGCTGCTCTGGTCTTGGTTTTACCTCTTAACTTAAACAGTTTGGTATTCAGTACTCATTCTTTGCAATTTCATTAGAATGTCATTAGAAAAATAAACTCTGGCCTAGGAAAAATCTCCAAAACTCCTCTGGTCTTGTTTTTTACTTCTTAGGGAATACATCGATGCATTCAATAGTCTTTGTTTCCCATGGTATTAGAATGTTCTTAAGGCCGTGATTAAGTGAACTGATGGAGCTCGAAAATCCCATGTTAAATTGAAAATTTATATTTAAAAAGTACTCAAGTATTCATTGGCGGAAGATGCCGCTTTTAATATCAGGCCATAGCTTCTTGAAGATGCTACAAAATGTTTGAAAGGATTTTGCTCTATTTCCTCTAATTGCTTAGAAATCTTAGAAAATGTCTACGTCTTTTTCACAAGTGTACTCGATAAAGGATATTGCTTTTAGAACAAAATCGGTACTGTCATGAGCAGAAGACAATAACCTGTAAGATGATTGGAACCATTTTTCGATTTATTTTCGTGTTTTCTAACAGTCCCATAGAATATTTTCAGCTACCTGAAATTTTTACAAGTCGGTTGCCAGAAAGAATCGTTTCAGATCACCGATAATACCCCCAAGAGACCAAAATGACAAGCTGGTATAATCAGCTGCTTGTTAATAGAGTGTGAAATTTCCATAAATTATTTCAACGCAATGAAGAAACCTAGAAATGAGAAATAGTCAGGAGCCTTCAGTAAAGTTGTGCACACAAGGCCAAAATCATGGGGAAAATTAAATCAAAGTGAGGTATACATCTTAAAAGTGTTACCACACATAGACAGCGCCTTTGTAAAAAGTATTTGGAGCTTGGTAGATGTAAATATCCAAAATATCTAATAATGCGGTACCCTGAAGAACTAGACAAGTCAAGAGATTTAGGTCAATCGACAAACCTTGAGGCGGAGCAGAACCCCGTAGCTTCTTTCCCGTTGCCCTACCGGATCGTGACTGGTGGTAGAAACTTGGATTGCAACGAATTGAAGGATTGCCGATGGATTTTTGATCCTGCATTTTTCGTGCGCGATCTAGAGACTTAAGTTTGGAAGCACAGGTGAGGAGGAAACCACCCGTAAAAGTCATAGAACCTTAACGAAATTTACACCACCAGATTCAGCGTATCAGAGAATCCTACTGTAGTTCCAATCTCCTATCTACAATTAAACAAAAAAAACAAGTTTTTTTAAGTGAAAGTAAGGAGCGACATTAAAACTTAAAACGATAAGAAATTACTCCGTGTATGAAAGGGGCTTTTTCTCTTCAACGCCCCGCTTTTTACGCTAAAGTTTTTTACTGTTTTAAAATGTAGAGTTAAGAGAAAGAGTCAAGCTTTAGCGTAAAGAGCGGGGCGTTGAGGAAGAAAAGCCCCTTTCATATACGGAGTAATTTCTGTTCGTTTTAAGTTTTAATGTCGCTCCTTATTTTCATTTAAAAAAAATTGTTTTTTTTTTGTTTAATTTCTGGACGTCTTTGAATTAATGCATGGTTTGATCTTGGCTCTCCACATATAAATAATTAAAACAAAATTTGCATATTAATTTTTTGAGGCTAAATGGCTTTTTCACAGTTTTCATCGGAAGATTTTGAGAAAAAAGGAGCGAGGGAGGAGGCCTTGTTGCCCTCCTATTTTTGATTACTTAAAAAGGCAACATTTACTTATTATTTTTACGAACGTCTTCGTAAGTAAAAAATATACGTAACTTACGAATTAAATTACGTAGCAAACTTCAATATTCGTATATTTTTATTGCGTATATGAGAGGGCTCATCCCTCGTTGATACCTCGCTCTTGATACTAAAGCTTAAATTTTGTCCCAAGTCCTTAAGAATGACCCCTGAATCACAAAGGCCGTAGAATAACTAGTTGAAATTACTAAAAATGCTTTAGCGTAAAGAGCGAGGTATTACGAGGAGGTAGACCCCTCATATGCGTAATAATTTCTGTTCGTTTTAAGTTTTAATGCTGCTTCTCACTTTCAGTAGAAAAAAAACTTTTCATGTTTATTTTTTCATTGTTTTTTTAAATAATGCTAGAAAATCCTGCGCCCCCTCCATTGAAAGTCTCTTCCCCCATGAGAAGTTCCTCATGGAAAAATCCTCTCCGGTAACCCCCTCCCCTTAAATATCCCCCTGAAAACGTATGTACACTTCTTAGTAACCATTACTATATGTACACACAGGTCAAAGATTGTAACTTGCAGCCCATCCAACGGGGACTGCGGGGGAGTAAGTCATCCCCAAAGACATAGTTATTGGGTTTTTCGACTATGGTGAATAAAATGGCTATCTCAGAATTTTGATCCGGTAACTTTGGGGAAAAATGACCGTGGGAGGGGGCCTAGGTGCCCTCCTATTTCCCATCACCCCTGGAAAAAAAAACAAATAAACACGCATCCGTGATGTGTCTTCTGGCACAAAATGCGAAATCCCACATTTTTATAGATTGGGGCTTGAAACTTCTACAACAAGGTTCTCTGATACGCTGAATCTGATGGTGTGATTTTCGTTAAGATCATATGACTTTTAGGGGGTGTTTCCCTCTATTTTCTAAAATGAGGCAAATATTTTCAGGCTCGTAATTTTTGATGGGTAAGACTATTCTTGATGAAACTTATATATTTAAATCAGCATTAAAATGCCATTCTTTTGATATAATTATTGGTATCAAAATTCAATTTTTTTAGAGTTTTGGTTACTATTGAGCCTAGTCGCTCCTTACTACAGTTCGTTACCACGAACTGTTTGAAAATGTGGAATTTTTTATTTTTTTCAGAAGGCATATCACGGATGCCTGTTTATTTGTTTTTTTTTTCAGAAGTGATCGTATCGACCCAGTGGTCCTAGAATGTTGCGATGAATTCATTCTAATGGAAATGAAAAGTTCTAGTGCCCTTTTTAAGTGACCAAAAAAATCGGAGGGTGCCTAGGCCCCCGTCGCACGCTAATTATTTTCCCAAAGTCACCGGATAAAAATTCTGAGATAGCCATTTTATTCAGCGTAGTCGAAAATCCTTACAACTATGCCGTTTGGGATGACCTACTCCCCCACAATCCCCGTGGGAGTGGCTACAAGTTACTAACACTGACCAGTGCTTACAAATAGTAATGGTTATTGGGAAGTGTACAGACGTTTTCTGGGGCGTTTTCATTTGGTTGGGGGCAGGGGTTGAGAAGAGGGGGATATGTTGGGGGAACTTTTCACGGAGGAATTTGTCATGGGGAAAGAAAATTTCCATGAAGGGAGCGCAGGATTTTCTAGCATTATTTAAAAAAACAATGAAAAAATAAATATGGCAAAGTTTTTCAACTGAAAGGAACAGAATATTCCTGTTATTATTTTCTTGTAAATATTAATTCCTGTAAATATTCCATAATAATTTCTGTTAAAAGGAACAGAAATTATTACGCATATGAGGGGCTCACCTCCTAATACCTCGCTCTTTACGTTAAAGTATTTTTAGAAATTTCAACTATTTATTCTACGGCTTTTGTTATTCAGGGGTCATTCTTAAGAAATTGTGACAAATTTTAAGCTTTAGCGTGAAGAGTGAGGTACTGACGAGGGGGTGAAACCCCTCATATATACAATAAAAATATGAGAATACAGAAGTTTCTTTACGTAAGCTAATTTGTAAGTTGCGTAAAACTTTAACTAATAAAATTTATTTTTACCCAAATTTTAAGTAAAAAATTTTAAAATAATTTTAAAAATTTTAAATTTTAAAATTTTTATTTTACTTTAAATAATAAAATTTTATTTTTACCCAGCCAAATATATTACTATTTCTCGGCTGAAACATCTCACCAAAGGAAGCTGTCAATCAAAACCTTTGACAAGACTTGATAATTGGTGCTATTTGAAGTTTTGACAACCAACGGTCTCTAGATAATTAAAAGACAGAAGGCTAACCTAACTTCAATTTTGAAGCTCGATCTTTTCAAGTTCACTTAATCACGGCCTTAAGAAAAATAAACTCTGGTCTATAAAAAATCTCCTAAAATCATCTGGTCTTGGTTTCACTTTTTTTGCTTGAACAGCAAGGTATTCAATACTCGTTATTTTCCATGCTACTAGAATGTAATAAGGAAAAATAAACTCGGGCTTATGTATAGAATAGTACTCTACTGCGTATAAAAAAGCTAGACAATCAGTAAACTTTAGGGTTACATCTGATTAATTCGATATTATTATCAGAGAGAAACTTGTTCGCTTTTTTTATTACTACAATGAAAGAATATTATCCATCCCTTTCATTTAATACTTAGATAAGTTACATTTTTGGAGCATTTCGCACTGAAATTAAGGATTATGCTTAATCATAACACCCCAATTACCGATTCACATATGATGACATAGTGTTAAAATTCACCAGCTGTCATGAACCCTTTCATATAAAAATATAAAAAAACAAGTTTTTTTAACTGAAAGTAAGGAGCGAGATTAAAACTTAAAACGAACAGATATTACGTATATGAAGTGGGCTGTCCCCTTCGCAATCTCTCGCTCTTTACGCTAAAGCTTTTAATTGTTTTAAGAAGTAGAATTGTGGCAAAGAGTCAAACTTTAGCGTAAAGAGCGAGAGATTGCGAAGGGGACAACCCATTTCATATACGGAGTAATTTCTGTTCGTTTTAAGTTTTAATGTCGCTCCTTACTTTCAGTTAAAAAACTTGTTTTTTTTATTTAATTTCTGAACGTTTTTGAATCAATGAATGTTAAATTTTGGCTCTCCGCAGAGGAATAATTAACACGAAATTTGCATTTTTTTTTTCTTTTTTTTGGCTAAATGGCTTTTTCATAATTTGGTCGAATGATTTTGAGAAAAAAGAGCGGGGGAGGAAGCCTAGTTGCCCTCCGATGTTTTGGTTAATTAAAAAGGCAACTAGAACTTTTAATTTTTTACGAATCTTTTTATTAGTAAAATATATACGTAACTCATAAATTGGCTTACGTAAATGACTTTTGAATTCTCATGTTTTTATTACATATATGAGGGGGTTCGCCCCTCGTCGATACCTCGCTCTTTACACTGAAGCTTAGATTTTGTCCCAATTCCTTAAGAATGACCTCTGAATCACAAAGGCCGTAGAATAAATAGTTGAAATTACTAAAAATACTTTAGCGTCAAGAGTGAGGTATAACGAGGAGGTAAACCCCTCATATGCGCAATAATTTTTGTTCGTTTTGAGTTTTAATGCTGCTTCTTACTTTCATTAGAAAAAACTTTTCATACTTATTTTTTCATTGTTTCTTCAAATAATGCTAGAAAATCCTGCGCCCCCTTCATTGAAATTCTCTTCCCCCATGAGAAGTTGCTCCATGGAAATATCCTCCCACATAGCCCCCCAGCTCTCCCCCTGAAAAAAAATCCCCTGAAAACGTCTGTACACTTCCCAGTAACCATTACTGTATGCAAACACAGGTCAAAGTTTGTAACTTGTAGCCCCTCCCACGGGGACTGCGGGGGAGTAAGTCGTCCCTAAAGACATAGTTATTAGGTTTTTCGACTATAGTGAATAAAATGGCTATCTCAGAATTTTGATCCGGTGACTTTTGGGAAAAAATGAGTGTGGGAGGGGGCCTAGGTGTCCTCCAATTTTTTGGTCACTTAAAAAGGACACTAGAAATTTCCGTTAGAATGAGCCCTCTCGCAACATTCTAGGACCACTCAGTCGATACGATCACCCCTGGGAAAAAAATAAACAAAAAAGCAAACAAATAAACACGCATCCGTGATCTGTCTTCTGGCAAAAAATGCGAAATTCCACATTTTTGTAGATAGGAGCTTGAAACTTCTACAATAAGGTTCTCCGATACGCAAATTTTCTCAGGCTCGTAGTAACTTTTGATGGGTATAACTGATCTTGATGAAACTTATATATTTAAAATCAGCATTAAAATGTGATTCTTTTTATGTAACTATTGGTATCAAAATTCCATTTTTTAGAGTTTTGGTTACTATTGAGCCGGGTCGCTCCTTACTTCAGTTCGTCACCACGAACTGTTTGATTTTGAAAAGAGCAGCTAATCAGCAGAGACGTCTTTTACATGATGGAAAGGTCTAATTGCAAGTATCTGTTTATGTCTTTTTTTAGCAGCCTGCTAGAAGATGCCTCGATTAGCCTAAACAAGCATCGAAATTGCAGACGGGGTTAAAAATTATGTTTTGCGAGAAAATTAGATACAATTTTCATTTTGAGAATCATGCAATAGGAGGATGGAGGGTTCCTTTAAACGTCTGTCTAATGTAGAGAATTATAGTAGATTGAATTTGTATATGCTCATCTTTTTGGTGGGGAGAAGGGTATAGAAGGGAGGCTCTCCAGCATATAAGCAGTGGCCCAGTTCTTTTTCAAATTTCTATGGGAGTCCATTTTTAGAAAGATGTGTCAAAGAAATCTTATGTAAAACTGATGGGGAGTCCCATTATAGTACCTGTTCTTATACGCCCTAGGGAAAATAGAATTAATTGGCCTTCGTTTGAAGAATAGTGGATGACGCTTTCGTTTCCTGGAAATAATGGGATACCATCAAACAACTGTTCATAGGAGAATCAGTAGTCTCTCTAACGGTTCGGGCTATAAGAAATACTGGTGAAAATCCCTTGTTTGCTAACACGAAATTGCGGAAAGGTGTGTAAATATTGGGTAATTTTAAGGTCATGCCCTTACTTGTGGGGGACCCTTGCTGGTTTTTAAATGAAATCTAGATTTGTTAGGGTCTCTTAGGTCTTTTAAACACTCGCTATTAGGTAAAAATCTTAGAAATGATGAATTGGCTGGGCCCCCTGAAGAGTTTTTGAAAAATTAAATAAATTATTAGGTAACAATCTTAAAAATCCTGGAGTAAAGAAGCCTCTGAAGTTTTTTTTTTAAGAATTAAAGAAACTAATGGGTAATCAACACCTGCATCGCTTAGGAATCGTTCCCTATATTGTATTTAAAATTCTATAAAATTTACCTGTGCCTTGAAGAAGCTTTAAAAAATTCTCCGGATCGAAATCCGAAGGGATGGGGCTGCGGTCAGAAGACTTATGCTGTCACTACTCACAGTTGAAAGTAAAATTAACATGAAAAATGTTCTCTTTTCTTTCCTAGGAAGAATGTGTGAAGAAAAAACAATAGAAAAATAATTCTCCGTTATGAACTACTGAACTGTTGTTTTCGATTAAAGATTTTCGTCGTTGTTGAGAATGGAATAGGAATCAAACTTTGTTTTCAAAAGTGGAATTTTAAGTTTTGTTTATGTTTATAAAACGACTTCATCTGTACATTCTTTAACAGGTAACGGAAAACTTTGAGAGACTTGCAAAAAGGTTCAGAAAGTTTGAGGATTTCCTTCTGGGAAATTTTTGCAATTTTATATCTACGGAACTCCAGGCCCTCTTATACACTCCTATCCTCAGGAAAAGAGGTAAGGCCTTGTGTTATATCTGATATAATCTGAATTTTGTCGTTGATTACTAT
Source organism: Artemia franciscana (assembly GCF_032884065.1). NCBI lineage: Eukaryota > Metazoa > Arthropoda > Branchiopoda > Anostraca > Artemiidae > Artemia > Artemia franciscana. The sequence goes on from NC_088864.1 coordinate 15,113,321, forward strand.
TTTAATTTTGAATTTTTTCATCCAATTCCACTAGGGGCTCTAGCATCCAATTCTGCCGGGGGCCCCTAGCAGTCAATTCTAAAGGGGTTCTTGCATTCGATTCTGACGGGATCCTACAACCAATTCCAACAGGGATCTCCTAGCAACCGATTCTACCTGGAACTCCTAGCAACCAATGTCACTGGGGGCCTTAGCAAGCAATTCCGACGGAGGGTCCTAGCGAGTAATTGCAATGGGAGTCCCTAGATGTCAATTACAATGGAGGAGACCTAGCAGTCAATTCCAACGGGGTCCTATTAGTCAATTTCAACGGGGTCCCAAGCATCCAGTTCCACCAGACCCCTAGCATTCAATTCAACTGGGCACCTGGCATCCAATTCCGACGGGGGTAGGGGTAAGCATCCAATTCCAACAGGGGTCCTAGCAACCATTTTTAAGGGGGCCCTAGCAGTAAATATTAACGGAGCGCTAGCATCGAACACCAACCTTGGGGGGCCTTGTTAGTGAAGTGGGGAAACCCCAGTTGTGAGGGTGTGAACTGAGAATGTCGCAGTGTCGCGTGACATGCCAGACTTCAGGTTCCCTTGGGGAATTCCTGGATATAATTAAGGACGGGACCAACGTGGGATTTCACGTAATACTCTAGTAAACCTCGATGTCAAGTGATAGCAGATTGTTACTTGCGTTAAGGATGACGTATTCTCGTGTTATATTGTTTAATGCTTTTTTTTAATCTTCGAGACATTTATTTGAAGGTTTTTCCTCAGGGAACCTATATATTCTAATGATGTTTGTCCGCTTTAGGATTTGAAAGAGATTTCCCCGAATGGAACTGTGCTCTAAACTCTGATTTGAGAAAGCCTTTATAATATTATGATTCGGGGAATACTTTTTAATAGAAACGTTTCAAAAAATATATGGATTAAGTGTTTTCTATGTCTGGAATAATTGACATGCGGGAGGAAACAGATTACGGGAAATAGGTGACATTTGACGTGCACCTGCTTGTTGCAATATTAATAATTTTCTAACGTGACCTATACAGGTTAATTGAGGTATCAAATTAGTGAGATGTTGCATAGCATTGACTTTAGAAGTCTTATCAAGTTGTTGGTTGTCAATCTTGATTGTTTTATCAAGTTTTATCAGGTTGGTAAGCTGGATTCGGGATCCTTTGTCTGAGAGGGCGTGGGTTCGAATACTGGTGTACCCAATTCTTCACTTTGGGACGGGGGTCAGTGGCGTGACTCTGTAAGCTTAGCCAGAGTCGACCCAGCTCTAAATGGGTACCTGGAGAAATCTGGGAAGGTAAACAGGAAGGGTGTGCGAAAGCACAGGATGGCTGGCCCCCAACCCTCCATTGCACTTCCTGGCTGAAGGGCCAAGAAACGGAGATCAGCACCGCCGGTACGGACTGTAAAGTCTAATGCCGCATCCTTTACCTTTTTTTTAGGATTAAGTATCAAAGATTAATCCTGGAATAAGAAATCTAAAACACACATACTTTTTATTGTACATTCGAGTTATATTAATGGAATTACATTATAAAATCATGAAATCACAGAAAAGAGGCAATTAATACTCAATAAACAGAAAAACAAAACCTGAAAATAGCTGATATAGGATAAAATACAAGCAAAAACAAGGCATGAATTAAAGCAACGCCAGAATCCTAGCAACTAATTCCAGGGGGGCGAATCGTTATTAGAGGTAAATTTAAGCCATTTTAAAACATAATTCTGAAAGTTATTAATGAAAATGCCTCGTTTCTTTGAGCCAAGAGTATGAAATCCTCATTGTTAAGCACACATTTGAATAATATTTTTCTTTATATTTCGCATAACCTCGTTAGAAGTAAATCTAAGCCGCAATAGGATACATTTTGAGAGCTTTTAATGACGATTCCCCGTTTCTTTGACTTGGTGTTAGATTACAGTCCCCCTCCACTGAAAAATTCCTTTTTGACCCTATCAAATTAACTTTAAGCTGTAATACGTGTTAGTCCAAGGTGATTCACGCCACCGTGGCAAACTATGGATGGCACACGGTACTCTCTGGCAACCCTCTTCATTCTTAAAACATTTTTTGACCATGGGATGTGTACAGTAGACTCTCTAAGAAATATCAGCTGTGATGAGGTGTTTTTTATGGGCAAGGTTAAAACCAGTAAAATCAAAAATATCATTAAACTGTATTTTTGTAGCCTAACTTGACGTAAAAAACACATTTAGAGAGTACTATACAATTCCGAGGCCAAGCATTCCAAAAACAAAACCTATACCGCTACATTTTGAGGTTTTGTAAAGATTTAAAAGCTTTTAAGAAATTTACTGGATAAAATACTAGTAACCCATGGATGTTTAACTATAGGGAGTTTTCACAGTGTCTTTATTCATTTAGGTTTTTTCAACAAAATTGTTAAATCATTTTGAGTTTTTGTAAAGGTTGAAAAGGTTAGGCAAGACCGGATTTCTTTCCTCCTCTATTGACTTCAACCCTAATTTTTTTTAAACCAAAAACAAAATTAAACACAAAGTTGAGAAAATCAGAGAAGACCAGCTAGATAGCAGCACATTTTTTAATTACTAGGAATCGTTTTAGTATACCACAAATGACAAAAAAAACACAGATGAATCAGAGACATAAGCTCAGATATACCTTAAAGCTCCTCTACTACTACTTCCACTTTTTCTTGAGCCCTTAGTCATCTGAACACTACTGGTCATTCTTCTCCCCAAGCCTAATCTATTCAAAGCCTCACTTTTTGCCTCTTCCTATAAATTTATATTTTCTTCAAATTCTCTTCAATGACCTCTTCCAAATCAGTTGGACGACTTGCTTTTCGCTTAGGATAGCCCAAAAGCTCCTACAAAAGATCAAAATAATTATAGGGGTAGCTCTGACTCTGATCGATGTTTTAACAAATACAGTATTTTCCAGGGAAGACACATTATTATAAAGCTTATCTCCCTTCTCAAAAAGGAAAAAAATCATGAGCTCCTCCGCTTTGAAGGGGTAAACTAGTAAAATTGTCAGCGCTGTGATTCCTATGCTGGGTCTGTATTGATCTAAAGTCGGGGCTGCATGTTTCGAATTCCACTACCCAATAAATATTAATATATCTAAAATCAGATATGCCTGTTGCTAGTTTTAAAGCTCGGAAAATTCAAAAGTCATGTTGACAACAATATAGAATATCCGATGGGATTATTTATTGGGAAAATAAAAATCCTTAAAACATATTAAAGAAACCAGAAAATATATATTCTATTAAGGGATCCAGGATCACTATTCCCCTATTTGCTAATGATGCGACATTGATGTGTGTTGCCCCAACTGAACAACAACTTACCTCAACAATTAATGCAGCAATGACTATGACATGTCTTTGGTTGAAGATAAACCGACTTGACCTAAATGTAAATAAGTCAATTTTTTTATCTTTTCACGATCCCCAAATTATTATTTTTTGATTAAGGAAACAGCTTCACCGAAGGGAATTGTTAAGAGGTCAAGTTCCGTTAAGTACCTTGGGGTTATTATTGACGAAAATTTATCATTTAAGTACCATGTAAAAGCTATAAGTAGAATGCTATCGTGGAATTTAGGGATTATCCGTAAATTAAATCACTTTTTTCCTTCGAATTTTCTACAGTTATTATATTTTTCTCTCATACATCTGTATATTTTGTATTGTTCGTCTGTATGGCTTGGGACATTCCCCTCAATACTTCGGCCACTCCACGTACTGAAGAATAATGCCATTAGATCATTTTGTGGAATAGGGAGCCAGGATTCGGTCAAGTCAATGTACAGTATGATTAATATAATGCCGGATTGCGTGATTTTTATATAATGGTTCTTATATATAAGTACTATTATGGGTGCGTTCCAGAATGTTTTACAGGAACTTTTCGGGAAAGATCTAATGTTCATGGTCACAGAACTTGAACAAGTGGATATATTGAGGTTCCTCGCCTAGTTTCAAGTAGGATTGCTTTTTCAGTTATTTATAGAGGGGCTAATCTGTGGAATAAGCTTATTCCAAGTACCAAAGATTTGCCCATTAATCAATTCAAAACCGAGCTGCGTGTGGGGTTGCTTGGTAGGTATACCTTTGAAATAGATTGGGATTGGTGGAATTAATATTGGCAATACTTGTCTATTGATTTTTGTTTTCGTTTTTTTCGCTTCGGGATCATGATATTATGTTGTTTTATTTTGCTTGAATTATTTATGTAAGTTTTTGTTTCTCGGTACATTGTTTTATCCTCCTGCTTATTATAGTTTAACTGTTTTTTTTTGTTCTTTGTTTTTACATTTTTTTCATTTCTATTTTTTGTTAGCAGCAAAAGCGACGCTTTTGGTGTGCTACCGATTGATTTTGTCTCTGTTATTTCTTTTGGATAATAAATTAATACTACTACTAAGTTTTATCTCTCACACAAGGGTCAAAAATGAAAAGCCCTGGTATATCTGAATAAAAGAAAATAAGGAACAAATTTGGTCCCATTCCTCACAACCCAGCTCAAAAACTTGTCAGAACTATAATGTACTTTTTTGACTTCTCAGGATGTTTTGGCAGCCTGTTGCATTCTCGCCTTCATTTCCTTTGGACCCTGAAATTAACAAACTTAGATACTAATTTTAGAGAGTATTGGCATGGGCACCGAAGACCTGATTTAAGTGAGAACAGTGGAAAATACATTCTGATCTGGCTTGTATCTCTTTTTCAGGTGGTTTTTATGAAGTCAATTTTCCAGAAAAGCTAGCGACGGTCATAGATGAAGCCTACTTCATGATATTGCTTCAACTAGAAGTTCCAGAGAGGGCACAGTTACTTGTGATGAAGAAGGCAGCTTGGTTCTTGGATTGTCAAACTTTAGGGGATTTCCTTCGAGAATTTCATAACACAGTGGAAAAACTACAAGAGCATGAAGTAAGCTATTTTCAGCAACATCATATGCATCAATTTGGTTTGATGGGCTATATTAATCTGACGTGTATATTTCTGCATTAACCTTTTTATGTGTATAGTATACATAAATACCTACTCAATTTGAATGAGCAATGATTGTTTATTTATATATTAATTTTAAAAAGAAAATTTCCACAAAATAAGTTTTCCAAGAAAAAGTAAAGAATTCCGTTAAACCAAAAATGAAAAAAAAAATCATTTATTCAATTGCAAGCAAAGAGCAATATTAAGACTTAAGACATAACGAAATTATTACCCATAAGATACGGCTGCCTCTCCTCGAGTCGTTGATCGGTAAGCTAAAGTTTAATTGCGCTTTAAAATATTTCTTAATCCAATTGAACTGTCCTTGTGTTTCAGAAGCTGTTTTTGAAGAATAGAGAAAAAATTCAAATTTTAGCTTAAAGAGCGAGGGATTGAGTAGAGACGACCCCCCTCAGAAGTGGAACAATTTTTGTTCTTTTTAATTTTTAATATTGCTCCTCATTTTCAGTTGAAACAGAATTTTTTTTATTTGATTTCCGATCTCCTTTCAAATCATGCTGAAAAATCTCCCTTCCCCCTCAGTGAAATTTTTGCTCCAAAAATATCCCTAGATAAAAAATTCATGCTTTGGAAAATTTCCTAAAAAAAACTCCTACTGAGTAAAATACCCCTAAGAACGATTGCCTTCTCGCTCAACATGCCCCTGGACAGCTTCCCCTGGAAAACTATCTTTCAGTTGAAAAAAATGATGTTTAACTTAATTCCGATTGTTTTTAAATTATGCCAGAAATACCCTCCATGGGTGACTTTTACGAAAAATTAACCCCCCTCTCCAACAAAGAAAGGCTTCTCCCTCAGAATTTTCTCTTGCATACAGTTAATTCTGCGGGAAATCCTTCCAACGCTGAAAAAAAATCTAGGTAAATTCCTTCCCGCTGAAAATTTTATCTGGGTAATGTTTACCCCCAGAAAATTGCCCCGGAAATAATCCTCCCGCAAAAGTTTACACTGTCTTAAATTCACCCCTGCTACTGAAGAAAATTCCCCCTGAGGATTTCGTATGTTAACTAATAACAGACTCTCCATATAAGCATTGGGAAAATTGTCTAGCTTACAGCGTTTTTCTCTAGGGCTGCAGGGGCTCATATTATCCCCAGAGACATAGTTATTAGACAATTAAACTCTGGTTCAATTAAAAACGCTGAAGTATGTTCAATTTTGTCTGGAATTTCATCATGAACTGGTATTTGAGCATGATATTTGCACAATTTCTGCAGTAATGGTTTTGGATAAGACTTAATTGTAATCCAGCAAGCAATCCAGAAATATCCAACAAGGCCCTTCATCCTTATTTTTTTAATGCAATCTACTTATAAGCCTTTCCATGTCAAACTTTTCAGGCTTGATTCCTCAAATGTATTTTGAAAAATCCAAAAAGGCTTGACCAAAATAGCCGATTCAAAGTTCATAAATGTATAACAAGGTGCGCAAATTCTTCAAAACTTTAGGCCCTTGTGCCAAATAGTGAACCGGTTGCGATGAATTTGGAAATATTCTTTTTTTATATTTCGAACTTTTTTATAAAAATAATTATCTTGAAATACGCACACAGCGCCTTTTTTGCATCCCGTCAATATACCCCCAGGGTATCTCTTTAGACTTTTAAGTTGCTACTGGCGCACGCCGCTCTTCAGTTCAATGCTTCCACTTTCCCCGAATTTTGGGAAATCCCCGAAAAAATGGCGTTCCCCAAATCCCCGAAAACTCCCCGAATATCTTTCTTTTTCCCTTGATTTACCCTTAAATAGTGTTAGTGGAGGGCTCACTGCTCGTTTCACAATTTTAATGCTGTATTGCACCTTTATACTATGGTACGCTGGCGAACGTATGATATTGAAAACTCCATTTTGCAAACGAAAATGAGAATTAAACGATTGGATGGGGATTCCTCCTCTCTTATTGTGAATATAGAAATGGCAAAAATATTTTCATGTGTTAAGGCTAATGCGACTGCCGAAGAAGAAGCTACGATTATCTCTAAACTTCCAATTTAATAGTAAGCCAATTTTGTCTTGCTCTTCTAATTTTTCTAGCTGTTTATCGTTTTTAAATCGCTCATTCCTATTTTGGTTTCGGCACACCATAAACAAAATACTTTGAAGAGATTTTCATTGTTTTATGTGATAGAAGACCAAATATTTGATGATTTTATCTCTATTAAGCATTTAATATTCTATGTAAATATGGCAGTTATCAGATAGTTCATGGTAACAAACTGTAAGTAAGGAGCAACGCGGCTCAACAGCAACCAAAACTCTAAAAAACATATCAAAAGGATTATTATGTTGGTACAAAATGTATAAGATATTTTAAGTTCAGTGCTACTCTTCAAAGACTACGGACCTGAGAAAATTTGCTTAATTTTTGAAAAAAAGGACAACACTCCTTAAAACTCTCAAAGAACCTTAACGAAAATAACACCATCAGATTCAGCGTATCAGAGAACGCAACTGTATAGGGCTAAAGCTCCGATTTGCAAAAATTTGGACTTTCCCAGAAGATGTACTTTTTCCATGAGGATGCCAACTATGCCCTCTTCCGTGCCCTTTCCCCCAAAATCGTTTGATCAAAATTTAGAGATACCGTAGCCATTTTGTTCAGCATAGTTGGGAGACCCTATAACTTTGCCTTTGGAGTTAAGTTGACCTCTCATAGCCCCTGGGGAAAGGTTTTGAAAATATATAATTTGCCCATTGTTTACGTATAATACCTGTTATTTGGTAGTATACATTCTTTTTTCGGGTAAAGGATTGAATTTTCTACTGGAGGATTTTCCGCAGGGAGAACTTTCCATTAGGAAGGATATTTACGGGGGATAAAACTTTCAGGGGAAATTTTACACTGGGGGGATTGGCCAGAATTCTTAAACAAAATTCTTTTTATTTATTTTAAGTTTCCCTTTGTAAACCCAATCTTGCGCGTGGAGATGTTAAGGGTAATTGTCCGGGATAAACGTTTAACGGTACTGAATTGTCAAGACAATTTTTCTGGGGAGAGGAATAATTTTTCCATGGAGGTGGAGCTGGATTTCCTGGTATTTTTAAAAACCATTTGAAATAAAACAAAAGTTTCTTCCCGTCTGAAAGTATGCCTAACGAGCAACATTAAAATGAACAAGGACTATTACATATATGAAGGGGATTGTCCCCTCTTTCTTTACGCTTAAGTTTGAATTTAGCCCCAATTCTGTAAGAACGACTCCCGAACATAATTGCAGTTTTAATAAAACAATGAGAAGCTCAAGTACTAAAAAACTTCAGCAGGAATAGTCGGGTGTTTAGAGGGGGCAATTCCCTTATTATGTTATCCTTTCTATTTGTTTTAATTTTTAATGCTGCTCCTTGGTTTCAGGTGATTTTTTTTTTGTTAAATCCCTGCTGTAAGTCCATGTTTGCTTACTGAAGAGTATTCATTAACTTGGAGAAATCATGGCAATTGTTATTGCTCTGTATGCGATTATTGCCCAACTATACTTTATTTTTGTCGTCTTTCTGACAATAAATGAAATAAAAGTCTCCTTTTCGGGCTAAGAGAATAAAGCAGCAAAGATAATATAAAACCTAAAGTAACAAAGTTTCAGAGTGTAATTCAGTCTTCTTTTTTTTACACTTTTTGAGGTTTTGCCCGCAATATAAGATATAATCATTTTCAGCTATGGATTCCAATCCTGTACTCTGTCTCTAAAACCTACTCTGTTAAAAACTTGATTTACTACGCGGATCCGAGCCCTGCTTGAGCCTATATTTTGGCTATAACCAATTTTGGCTCACAAATTTTTGTAACGAAATTCCATTTTGAACTTTCCCCCGAAAATTCCCCGAGTTTTGAAGACTTGTCCCCGAAAACTCCCCGAATTTTCAAAACTTGTCCCCGAATTTTCAAAACTTGTCCCCGAATTTTACAATTCTAGATTAGAAACCCTGCTTCAGTTACAGTTTGTTACCGCAAACTGTTTGAGCCCTACTGGAGCCTGAAAACGAAACTATAACCAATTTTGGCTCCCAAATTTTTGCAACGAAATTCCATTTTGAACTTGCCCCCAAAAATTCCCCGAATCTTGAAGACTTGTCCCCGAAAATTAATCGAATTTTTAAAACTTGTCCCCGAGTTTTGAGATTCTAGAGTGGAAGCCCTGCTTCAGTTACAGTTTGTTACCGCACATTGTTTGAGAAGATAGAAATGCCTGTATTTCCTTTGCACAGTTCAGGGGTTCTTACCATAGTTGATTTTTAAGGAAGTTCTTCTGGCTCCAAAAATTGATGCCATTGAAAGAGAAATGCTAAAAGGATGCAAATTTGTCACTTGGTCGTCGGGGTGTTTGAAAAAGTATCTTAAAGACCTGAATGAGCCAGTAGACGCACTTAGAGATGCAGTAATAATATTGGAAGATCAAAGTCTAAAGATAGAGGAGCAGATTCGTGAAATTGAGCAAGAAACAATTCATATGGATATGCACACTTTATATATTAAGGTACTCAGTTTTCTCTTTGTTTTATTCTTACTATTAAATAAAAAAAACATAAACTTCTACTGAAAATAGGTACAACAATTAAACTTAAAACGAACAAAAATTATTCCAAATATAAGAGGGACTGCCCCCTTCTCAATACCCCTCTCTTTGGGCTAAATTTCTTTGTATTGTCAAAAAAGTTCTTATTCCAATTTAACCGCTCTTCTGCTTCAGGAGTCGTCCTTAAGCAATTGGGAAGAAAATGTCAAATTATACTGTAGACAACGGCTATTGAACAGGCCCCTCTCCTATATGGGATAATTTCTACTAGTTTTAGGTTTTGTTATTGCTCCTTGTTTTCAGTAGAAGAAGCTTGTTTTTCTTTTTTAATTTTTGATCGTTTTTCAAATAATTCCAGAAAATCTACTTCCCTTTCCATGAAAATTGGGTAAATTCTTCGTTGTTCATATTGTTGACTGCGTTTTCGATAAAATATCGAAAATTTGAAAGTCGACGGATGAGGGTAAGAATGGTTAGGTTAGGTTATGCTATGCTATTTTAAGCCTTTTTTATACCCAACACCTAGAAATATTTAGATCATTTTCAAGAGCTCAAAAAGAGTATAAATTTGAATTGCGATAGCCGTGGTTATTATATTCTTAAACAGCTTAAAAAAAGCCATGGAGTGATACGTCCACTTTTTTCGCAAGTCAATAATATGAACAATGATAAATATACTGAAAATTCCTCCCCCATAAAACAATTTGTCCATGGAAAGTTATTCCCGCCTAAAATCCTTCCACCCCCAGGAAGTATCCCCTGGCAAATTCTATCCTCGCTGCAAATCGCCCCACTAAATTTCCTGCGGAGAATTCTGCCGGAAAAATCTCCGTAGCGTACTTTAAAAGAGAGCACTTGTTTTGTATTAAATTTCTACTCATTTTTCAAGTCATGGCGAAAATCGCCCTTTGTGGAAATTTTTTCATAGAAATACTCCCCCCGTCATATGGAAACCTTCTTCCATAGAACGTTTCACATGGAGAATTTCTAAGACAAAAAATCTCACCACCACTCCCCCCCCCCGCCCAACATGAAAATCCCCTAGAGAATTCCAACTTTGCTGAAACTTCCCCTTGTCCAATTCCCGGAACATCTCCACATGCAATATGAAGTCGCCAACGAGAAAGGAAGAAAAATAGAACAAATTTAGTATACGAGTTCTGGAAAATTCCCCGTGTAAAATTTACGCTTGAAAGTTCACGCTTGAAAACCTCCTTTTCAATGGAAATTCTCCCCGTAGAAATTCAATCCCCAGAAAATTCTCCTCCCGCGAAAAATGTCAGTATGCTTTCCATTAGCATATACTTAATAGAAGCAATGGTAAATTAAAAAATTTATAGCCCTTCCCTTGGGGGCTGTAGGGAGTGCTTCTAAAAATTTTGATTGGACAACATTGGGGAAAAAAGGACATGAAAGGGAAACATGTTGCTCTCCAGTTATTTTGGTCACATACAAAGGGCACAAAAACTTTTGGTTTCCATTTAAATTACCCCTTTCAATCTTCTAGAGCAAATGGTTTGATATGATCACCCTGAGTAAAAGGAAAAAAAAAGCATCCATGATCATTCTTCTAGCAAAAATGCAAAATTGAATATTTTTGAAGATGGGAGCTTGAAGCCTCTAGAGGAGCGTTCTCTTATACGTTGAATCTGATGGTGTAATTATCAATTAGATTCCTTGAAATTTGGGGGATATCCCTATCTTTTCTTAAAAAATATTGGCAAATTTTGGCACTTAACAAATCTTATATATATAAAATCACCATAAAATATGAACTTTTTAATATATCCATTGTTATCAAAATCTGTGTGTTAGAGTTTCGGTTACTTTTGGAACGAATCATTCTTTTCTTATTGTTCGTTAGTACGAACTGTTTCGAAATTTACAGTTATTTAATCATAAACCCATCTTTGTTCGCAGCCCTCCCCAATGCCAAATTTTGTGTAACAATGCTATAATTTACAATTAATTTTAACCAATGGTATAAATCTAATGGTGCATCATAGCCAAAGACAATAGTGTTTTTTTCACAGAGGAAAAACTTCACAGTTAAATTAAATTCGGAGGAATAGAAATATAAGCCCGCATACCAAAATCAGGATATTGGAAGTTACAATGATGACAATGGTTAGGTATGGTTCTTAAGCGTGGGCGGTCTGAAGAACAAAGGAGGATTTGCCAGACATTTTCCAGAGAAATTGCTTATGGATTGTTTTGGGTACCCAACTGACTGACCGTTTCTCAAACAGCAAGATCTGCTCTAATTCAATCCGACTTTCTAGAGCAATAATGAGAAAAGGTTGAGATGGCTTGGACATTTTCTACGGATGAAGGGGGATAAAATGCCCAGGATTGGGCTTGTTGGGCAGCCGTCTAGGGCAATGCTAAAAATAGGTCGTCCCCAAATGAGGTGAAGGGATGGAAGGACGTCGTAAGGAAAAATTTAAGGGGAATGGAAACATCTTGGGTGGGTTTAAAGTGGAAGGCCTTGAATAGGTTGGGACGGAGGAGGAGCGTTCTTAGCTCTATAGGCCTTAGGTGGCTTGGTGCTTTAGTGAGTTTTTAACAGTAGTAATAGTGTTTGATGACATTAATGGTGCCATGTTTGAGGAAATGGGTGCCGGGCAAAATAAGAATAAGATTTCAAATCTGACAAGTCATTCTCAGTCCTCCGTCTTCCTTTTGTTTAATCGGACTCCGATTGGAAATCTACATTTCTAGTTTAAGTCAATCTAAGTTAGTCAATTATTAATCTAAAAAGGAATTTACCTTCATCACAAGTGATTTTGAACTCTGCTCGTGCAAAATCATGAACAGGATTCATGTATGACTATTCAAATAGTTTTTTGTCTTACGTACCAAAGCAAAGCTAAACTATTCAGTTGTACTCTTTGTATTATGATTTTTTCTTATTTAAATCCTCAGAACAAATTATCTGGAAGAGTTCCAAAAAAACTCTCTTTCCTATAACACTACACCAATTTGAGACACATCTTTTATTTTTCACGAAGTGGAAATAAGTAGCTGCACCGAAGTTTAAGCAACATTAATTATATTGTGTATACTTCATTATGATGTACTTTTCAAAGCTTTCCACTAGCTTAAAAGTTTAATCCTTGAAATAAACTTGTGTATAATATTTTCACCAGCCAGCCTGCTCTGTTTAGTGTTTGTTTTATATTGCGTCTTTCTCATCCTGTTTTTCCCCTAAGATTCTTCTATCGTCTTTTTAGGATTATGTTGCTAAATGTTTGCAAGACGGAGACATGGTAATTGAACGTGTGGCTAGCCTTGTTTCTTCAATTGAAGCAAACTATAACAATTTAAAAGATAAGCTGCAAGAAAATGAGTTTGACCATCAGCGCTTTGTTAGATTTGTTGTACATGTGAACGACCGTTGCATAAACGTTGTCTCTAAGTAAGTAAATTTTTGATTATACGCTTGTACATGCCACCATATACACATACATACACACACACACACACACACACACACACACACACACACACACACACACACACACACACACACACACACACACACACACACACACACACACACACACACACACACACACACACACACACACACACACACACACACACACACACACACACACACACACACACACACACACACACACACACACACACACACACACACACACACACACACACACACACACACACACACACACACACACACACACACACACACACACACACACACACACACACACACACACACACACACACACACACACACACACACACACACACACACACACCACACACACACACACACACACACACACACACACACACACACACACACACACACACACACACACACACACACACACACACACACACACACACACACACACACACACACACACACACACACACACACACACACACACACACACACACACACACACACACACACACACACACACACACACACACACACACACACACACACACACACACACAGACACACACACACACACACACACACACACAAACAGACACACACACACACACACACAAACACACACACACACACACACACACACACACACACACACACACACACACACACACACACACACACACACACACAACAGACACACACACACACACACACACACACACACACACACACACACACAAACAAACACACACACACATACTGACATATACACAGACAAAGACACTGACAGAGGCAAAGACACAGACATGGACACAAATACAACCAAAGACACGGGCACAGACATACACAGACACACACACACAGAAACAAAACAGACAGGAATTTTTACATCCATATCAAAATCAAAAAACTAATCATCATTTCTATCATTTTGAATTTTGACGCGTTTTGATTCTCGCTGGCCAGGTTGATTTTCATTGACTCGGTCATAGGCTTGGTGTCACATAAATTCTAATCATGTGTGTCCTTACTCCTCAGTTTCATTTTTGACACGCCACCACTTTTCTTCTAACCTCTTGTGTCTTTGCTCTTTATTTTCATTTTTGACTCGCTCACATGCTCGGTGACACATGTAGTCTAACCGCATGTGGCTTTGCTCTTCATGTTCATTTTTGACACACTCTATTTGTCGTTTGGCATATCTTCTAACCGCCCGTTTCTTTGTTCTTCATTTTTATGTTGAGAGGTTTTTGGATTTTGATTATTAGACGATTAAACAGTGGCCTTTGCTTTAGCTGCCCCTATTGGTGTTGTTGCAGTTGATTGTGCAAATGGTCGTTTTCTTGGCCTTCCAACGGACATTATATATCATAAATAACTGATGCGTTGGAAACTCAACAATCTTATTTATGCTATGCATGACATCATGTACGAAAATGCTTATATGATGTCACAAGAGATGCTTATATGATACGCTAACATAGTACATGAAGTCCTTTGTAAAAACCAAAATTAAGGTTTATTTCAACCTCAAAAGTCTCTTCCAATGATATTTGGACTATTTCGATTAAAATGACTATCTCAAAATTTCTATTATTTGCAATTTGGTTAATACGACGTGTGGGCGGGAGGGGGTAGCTCATCTCTGATCACTTTTACTCTGAAAAAGAGAGCTAGAGCTTCTGATTACCAATCCGATGAGCCCTCTCCGAAGTTTATACGACCAAGCTTTCTATAAAAACACTATATACACCCAGGTTATTACTTACATCCCTCGCCCTTAGGGCTGTGGGAGCGTTTTTTATCCTCAAAGACAAAATTTCGGGATTTTTTAATTACGTTTGACAAAATGACTATCTCAAATTTTAATTGAATGTGCTTGAGAAAATAGTGGGCGTAGGAGGAGGGCTGGTTGTCCTATAATCACTTTAGACTACTAAAAATTAAAAATTCCATTCCAATTGAAGGAGCCCTTTTTGAAGTTTCTATGACAAATCCTTCTATACCAAGTGGCCGGGTATAAAAGAAAAAAAAAATACATTGTATCAACATCGTTCTTTACTTAGGCAGCGCTATTGTGCTGCTTATGAGTTATGTCTTGGGGCAGTTTTTTGTCAATATATACAATTTCAATTAATTCTAAGTTACCAGATCTATTTTAATTTGATTTTTTAGGGTCCTTTTATCGTCGCTAATGGACTATCTCAGAATTTTAAATAGCAGCAATCCAGTTATGGTGGTGTTTCTTAGACTGTCAGAGTTTTATCCTCGCATATATCCACCATTTCAAGAAATATACCAGCTTCTTAACAGTGTACCTCAAGGATTTATTGAAAGGTTAGTTAGAGTCAATTGAACGCTTCAACCTTGACTGATAGAAGGAGGAAAGCTGGTTGGAGGAAAGTTTTTTTTTTAACCGAAAGTAAGGAGCGACATTAAAACTTAAAACGAACAGAAATTGCTTAGTATATGAAAGGGGCTGCTTCCTCGTCAACGCCCCGCTCTTTACGCTAAAGTTTGACTCTTTCTCTCAACTCTTCTTTTCAAAACAGTAAAAAACTTTAGCGTAAAGAGAGGGGCGTTGACGAGGAATCAGCCCCTTTCATATACTAAGTAATTTCGGTTGGTTTTAAGTTTTAATGTCGCTCCTTACTTTCAGTTAAAAAAAAATGTGTTTTTTTTATTTAATTTCTGAGCGTTTTTGAATCAATGCATGTTTTGATTTTGGCTCTCCGCAGAGGAATAATTAAAACGAAATTTGCTTACTTTTTTTTTGAATACATGGCATTCTCATAGTTTTTTGAACGAATGATTTTGAGAAAAAAGGAGCGGGGGAGGAAGCCTAATTGCCCTCCAATTTTTGGTTACTTAAAAAGGCAACTGGAACTTTAAATTTTTTGCGAATGTTTTTATTAGTAAAAGATATACATAACTTATAAATTAGCTTATGTAACGGACTTTTGTATTCTCATGTTTTTTTTTACATATATGAGGGGATTCACCCCCTCGTCAGTACCTCGCTCTTTACGCTAAAGCTTAAATTTTGTCCCAATTCTTTAAGAATGACCCCTGAATCACAAAAGCCGTAGAATAAATAGTTGAAATTGCTAAAAATACTTTAGCGTAAAGAGCGAGGTATTAAGAGGAGGTTAGCCCCTCATATGCGTAATAATTTCTGTTCGTTTTAAGTTTTAATGCTGCTCCTTACTTCTAGTTGAAAAAACTTTTCATATTTATTTTTTAATTGTTTTTTTTTTAATAATGCTAGAAAATCCTGCGTTCCCGTCATGAAAATTTTCTTTTCCCATGACATATTCCTCGATGGAAAGTTCCCCCAACATATCCCCCTCTTCTCAACCCCTCCCCCAACAGAAAAATCCTTCTAAAAACGTCTGTACACTTCCCAATAACCATTACTATATGTAAGCACTGGTCAAAGTTTGTAACTTGTAGCCCCTCCCACGGGGACTGTGGGGGGGTAGGTCGTCCCCAAAGACATAGTTACAAAGTTTTTCGACTACGCTGAATAGCATGGCTATCTCAGAATTTTGATCCTTTGACTTTGGGAAAATAATTAGCGTGGGAGGGGGCCTAGGTGCCCTCCATTTTTTGGTCACTTAAAAAGGGCACTAGAACTTTTCATTTCCATTAGAATGAGCCGTTTCGCAACATTCTAGGACCTCTTGGTCAATATGATCACCCCTGGGGAAAAAAAAAACAACAAACAAACAAACAAATAAACACGCATCCGTGATCTGCCTTCTGGCAAAAAATACAAAATTCCACATTTTTATAGATAGGAGCTTGAAACTTCTACAGTAGGGTTCTCTGATACGCTGAATCAGATGGTGTGATTTTCTTTAAGATTCTATGACTTTTAGGGGGTGTTTCACCCTATTTTCTAAAATAAGGCAAATTTTCTCAGGCTCGTAACTTTTGATGGGTAAGACTAAATTTGATAAACTATATATATCTAAGATCAGTATTAAAATTCGATTCTTTTGATGTAGCTATTGGTATCAAAATTCCATTTTTTTGGAGTTTTGGTTACTATTAGAGTTTTGTTCGTTACCACGAACTGTTTGATTCAGCTTATGGTAGTGGATTCAGCTTAAAACTGCCACTGATAATAATAACTCAGTGACTATAGAGTACTGAGTGCTGTCAATAGGTGACAACAACAGCCAAAGGGTTATAAATTTTAAAAATTTTGTCTGATGCATAAATTTACTTGAAAAGGGGAATAGAATTAACAATTTTTTTGGAATATAAATTAGCATAAGGAATAAAAAGACAGACACGTAAGGAAATACAGGTAAGGAAGACAGACAGGTAAGGTAAGGAAATCATTGGCTATTCGCTTGTGTACCTATCTCTTACATCAAATTCAACATATTCCCCTTCTCTGTTGTAGAGTAAGGGAGCTCTTTTAATATTCTCAAAAGAGTCACCGTAAAGAAATAATCACCATTGCCACGATTACAATCAGCATCACCAACAAAACCACCAAACAGCATGATTAAACAGCACCATTACCATTGCCACAGACACATTGAACCTATTAAGTCTATATCTAGATTTGGGCTGTGTGCCAAGTATTTTATCTCCCCCTGATAGGTAACACAAGTACTTAAGCCTACATAGATCTAAGTCCTGACTTATATGGGGTTTCTCCTAACTATTTGAGCCTTCTCTTTCTACCTCTTTATACATTGGTGACCATAACCATAAGTTGTTCGTGCAATTTTTTAATTTTGCCAGGCAATGAAAATAAGATGTTTTAGTTTTTTTGTTTTAATAATCTCCAAAGGACCAAAATAAGAGAAAAGTATGAAAATCATGATTCTAGTATGCTGATTTTCAGTCAGTGTGCTGAGATTCATTCAGTATTTGAGAGAATCAGCTTTGTAGTATTCAGTGTTTAATAATGTGACCCCATCATGAAATATAGTAGATTTGTCTTAAGATCCCTTCTCCTAGAGCTAGACTTTCAAAACAAGATTCCCAAACTAGGTGAGATCTACCCTTCTTCTTATAAAACAATTACTTATTGGCAAATGTGCTCAGTCAATAAATTACCCTGCTAAAGTGTTTTGGGAACAATTTTTTTTGGGAAAAGTGTTTATAGGTTTCGATGTGAAGATATGAACCTGAAGAACCTATTTAATCTGAATCTTTACAAGTGAAAATATAGGTGCATAAAGTAAACATGTACAATATTATTTACTTTTTTATCTCTTACTCTGCTTCACTTGGCAGACTTGTTGGAGACGAATCTGATACATTAAATAAGGTTTATTTCCTACGATACAGGTTAGGCGAAGGATGTGAGTAAATGATATCAGTTTTTTTGTTAATTAACTATTTCTAATAACAAGATACAAAATTCACATGCAGCAAGATCCTAGCTTCTGTATTTTGGAAATATTCTATTTAATCTTGCACTTTTGCAGGAAATTGTTTTCCTTCCTACAATAACTATCGGGAAATAATCCTTTTTACAGATTGGGATTCAAATTTATAGCCTAAAGTAATTCAATGGCTTTAGTGAGTGCATATTCAAGTTAGGTTTAAAGGAATATTTTTCAATAAGTAAGAGGTAGGAGGGACTAGCTTGGCGTATAAGATTCCTTCCTGTCCATTTAAAAAAAGATCTAGAGACTAAAACGTCCATTTGACGTCCTATGCGCGAGCAATAGCTCTGGAGGATCTTTAGCCTTCTCCTTTTCATTTCAAAAGGAAATAAAAAATTTCCTTTTTTCATTTTATGCACGGATTCTACACTAAAATAATAAACAAAGGGAGCATCGTGACTTTTTAACATTTTTGATTTTCAAACGTAAATAGTATCCCAATAGGCATTTCTGCCGGGGCCCTATCCCTTTGAATCCTGGGGCCAGCACTTTTTGTTAAGCCTATTAGGCTTATTTTCAAGATTTTTTTCCTCTTGGAAACTTTTTTCTTCGAGGTGGATGTCAAGGCACGTCTGTCAAATGGGAAAACCTCACTTTGTATAAAAAATTGATCTTAGTCCAATGTTTAGTTATGTAGATGATATAATTCTGCATGGTGGTTTACACAAGTCTTTATTTGAGATTTCTTTGATTGTGACCTTTGCAAATATTTAAAAACCTAAGGGTGTAGGAAAAAACCTCACGGCCGACCAGTCAAGTTGAGAGCCCTCGGTTGGAAAATAAAGTGATTTTAGTCCCTTTTTTTTATGACGCAGGTTTTTTTGGTGTTACACATGCCCTTAGTTTAGAATATTCTTTTATTGTTAGTAACAGGCAAAGGAGTCCCGTTATGTATTGATTTTTCAATGTGATCAATGGATTACCGTTATACAATACACAGCGTTATGCAACATATTATTGTCCTTTGTCCTCTGGGGGGCTATAGATCCGGATGTAAACGTGGAGATCCAACAGTCCAAATTTCGAGATGAACAGTGCAGCACAATTTTTTTAAAGTTCGGCTCGAGGCTATTTGCAGGTAAGATCCTAAATATAATAAGGGATGTTCCCCCCTTTCCCAACCAAAAAATCAGGGTGACATTATACTCAAATTAGAGCTGATATTATTTTCTATGGGAAGATAATAAGTAAAACCCTAGAACCTACCCCATAAAAAAGATTTATCGGAGGCATAATAACCTTATTTTCTCACAAAAATACACTTTTGCTCTGTCTACTATTTAAAAAGCGCCTTTCGGTATTCGAGGCCTATTCTGGCAGATGTGTTTAATCTGAGATTAATTATTATCCCTCAACTATTTGGGTTAAAGCCTTTAATGAGAGCAAAAACAAGCTGCTCCTCCATTGGAAACTTGAGGGGCTCCGTCACCGAGAAAGACAAAAGAACAAGCTATGTAGAACGTGCGAGCATGACAGAATATCTCTCCAGACGAGTCTCATCCAAGAGTTGGGGACCATCTACGTAACGGTACACGTGAAGACAGATTGGAGGCTTTTCGCTGATGTCCTTTGTACCTCTGGTGGCACTCGAGGAACTAAGGTCTAAGGTAATTGCAAGAGATCCAAATTACTCTGTGATCAAAGTTACTTCTAACACTTATATCAGTTAAACTTTAAAACCATTATTTAAGCTCTATCGTGGAATTTCCAATCTTCTTTTGCCAAATTATGTATTTAAACTATAATTTGAAGGTGAAATTGACATCTGTTACTACCCGTTTTTTCCCTGGTAGTTCGGGTTTGACTGCACAAGCTCTCGTACTGGACTAGAGAAACAGAAGGAAACAGCTTTATTGATAAGGTTTGTCATATGGAAATGAAACCTGGTCTTTTTGTCAAAATGCACTTTTGACGGTTGCTTTTGTCTTCTAACCACAGAAAACCATCCGATTCTGCGTTTTCTGCAGCCAATGACATCGCAATCGCTTAGCTATTCTTTCGAACAACGGGTTCAGTAATATTTAGCGCTTCTAATACTCCCTCAGACGTTACAATGATCTTTAGATTTTACAAAATTTATTACTACGCTTTTGATGGGCTCAATCTCTTATGTGAAGGTTTTAGTTAGTAGATACAGCCTTTTGATCACAGCCATGCACACTACAGTCATTTCATTGCCCACTGGTTGAAAACTAGTGAATGTTACAATATCCAGTTGTTGGTTTACTCGGATTCATCTGTTTTATTATATGTAGTTTACTAATATTATGCTATCCCTCTACAAGTACTGAGACCTTCTGACAGCTTCCTTTGGAAAAGCGCTCAGACCCTTGAATTTCATAAGCTACACTTTCTAATGAGAAGGTCTCAGTATGTATAGATTATTTGCTGTTTAAATTGGTTTTCTATTACACTACTTTATTCTGAACAGCGAAGAAAGGGAAACAATCAAACGAGGACTATAAGATGTCAGAAAACTCTAATCAAATATCAGTTTGGATTACTGCAGAACGCTCCATAAGAGTGGCAGAATTGGTTCCAAAGTCTGACACTGAAAAGTTTTCCAATTCAGGAACAGGATAAACATTTTGTACTCTTACTGCCTTTAGCTGGATTAGGACCTGACAAAATCAACCAGAAATAAGTAAGCTTCAGTGAAGAAGGAAGTAACAGTGAGGAAACGGCATATAAATATTTGGTTGTTGTCTTGCTTGTACTCGTTCTTCCAAATACCAGAATATACACTGCTTCACTTTGTCAGGTCCAACACAAAAAAGATTGTGTGAATCTTTGGCTTCCAAAGCAAACAGATGAAGCCTTTAATGCATCACAGTTACTGAATGTTGAATAAATTGAGTCTGTTTTATATACTGATGTGAACTCAAAGAGTGAACAGAGATAGCAAAGGGATCAAAACGAAAAGGTTTTTGGAAAAAGCCCTCTGGCCGGATCGGTGAATGCGAGTGTTCCTGTTTTCTCCCCAAATATACTTGCCAACGAAAGTGAGAACCTATCAGCCCACGGCATAAATCTAGGAAATTTTCCGGACAATATTTGGACGTAGAAATAGACAGCCCAGTGATAAACAGTACAACATCATGTAGAAAAACAGGAACAAAGGCAGGTCAAAGCGAAGGGAATTCAATTAAAAAATTATTTTGCTAGATTCCGAGGGAAAGAACATAAATGAAAAAAGTCAAGAAGAGGGAAGATAGTTAGTGGAAAGCTACTAAACATTCAAATCCTGACCGAAAATCTGGCTCTCAATGCAAATATTGAATCATAAATCCATTTTAATAAAGTAGGTCAGAGTTTACGAACAGTTATTGAAAGTAAACAGCCATTGCTAAAAGTGAGAAGCAGAGCTTGTTTGGTGGCTTTGGGTTAAAAATGTCCTGGTAGCAACAGAAGGTCTACACAGCTTCACTAATCACTTACAAGGATTGTAAGAAATTCAAGGAGGTTGATCTTAGGCTTTCCAGAGGAAAAGGAACCCAGAAATAAAATTTGAAAACCTCAAAGGGGATGTTAAGAGTTTGCAAGCTAGTGGTTTTGAGTGCATTTAGTATAGACAAATTTCAAGGGAAGAATGAGTATGAACAAGTAGCAAAGGACGGCAGCTTTCCATTATAAGATCCAAACTACCCAGAAGCCTCAATTGGATCGGATACGTGGAAATCACTTAGCTTCACAGAAAGAAAACAAGGTGCAGAGAAGTTTTGGGTGATCTCTCGAAGCTTTCATCCCATAACTATAGAACCAGCACTTCTAGTATCCTTTTGGGACTGTAATTATTTTTATCTATATTTACAGAGAGGAAATTTGGAAAGTAATGGGTGACACTGTTAGCTATGACTTTTTATACAACTATTAAAAGAGAAATACATTGGGATTTTCAAGCCAAAGAACTACCAGTGTGATAGATGCATGGCACGTAAGTTGAAGAATCTTTCCGAAGAGGATTATTTTAACCACATATTGAAGAAAGAAAGAAGCTACGATGGAAAAACATAGTGACAAAAACAAAGCGAAAGTGAGTTTAGGGGTGTTTGTGGTGACAATTCATGACCTTGACACTACGTTGCTTTGTCTCAACGTAAGTATCGTGTCTCTACTACTAACAGAAACTTGTTGTATATATTACTACTTATTACGATATTGTGAGTTGTGACATATTGAATATAGTATGAGAGAAGACTGAAAGCCAGTTCAATGCATCCGATTTTTTTTCGTGTGTTATTTACAGGTAATAACACCTGCTAGGGTCATGCTCAAACACTGAGACAATAATTATTAGGAGCGAAAGATGTTCATAACGGAACAGGAACGGAAACCCTGTTACAATGCAAGGTAAATGACCTCATAAGATTGCTGGATATGTTGCCATAAGACACTCATGCTATCAACAAGGGTATAAAAGTTAAATGATGCATCTTGATTATATTCAATTATAAGCGACTTTTGTTTTCCAAGCACGCCCAGAATAACTTTGTTTTAAATGAAAATAACCTATCTTAAATCTGTAGCCAATAGACTACAATGTTACTATACCCGGCCCAACTTGTTAACAGTTTATCAACCCTTTATAACATGTGCAAACCACTAAACAGTTATCTTTTGTACGTTCAAACAGCGCACACCTCGTATTTTTTGTATTTTTGAAAAAATTTGGCTATCACACCTTGCATAAAGGAAATTTGATGAGCAAACACCTTGTATGAGCTGTCTATACAATCTAAAACTGCTTATGGTAGCTAAAATTTATATTTACGTAGAAGGTATTTTTTCCGAGTTACGTGGAGTTTTTTGGTGTTTTATGTAGAAAACCGGACCCGCAAATCAGTTTTTTTTTGTCTCCTGAACAATCTGATTTTTTTTCATCATACGAGGTGTGCCCGCAGCAGCCGCAATACAGTCCACTCCACTCTTTAAAATTGTCAAGTGTCTTAGACACTAGACCTGTAACGTATGGCCTACGTAATTTAAAGGATGTAGATATTCTTGGCAGTTTCTATGAGTATGAATTACAAAGTTAAAAACAATGGAATGTATCAGATTGAAAAGATAATAAAGAATTGAACTCGCAAAGGTAAGAAACAGTTGATTGTTCGTTGGCTAGGATGCAACTCTGATTTTGATGCTTGGAATGCCGCTGAAGATATTCGCAATTCCTAATTATTTCTATGTGACATTCATGTCAAATGTCTCTTGCCCACTCTATGACGATTTGAATAAAACAAGTGATTTTTGGACGAAAACTTTCCCACTCCCCGACATTTGATAGAAAGTATGAAGTTGATCTTGCTGATTGTATCCTCAAAAATACATATGATATCCTGAGAAAATATCATACATATAATATAAAAGCTAGACGAAGCGATTGGGCAGTGTATGTCTATGCAGAGGAACGGATAAAATCACTTAATTCTGATATTACCCGCATGTCACAATAAAATACAAAGAATATGGTAGCATGAGTACTTTGTGTCATGCAATCAATAGAAAATTCTCTGCTTCTAAGAATGCTCCACTAAAAAGTCATTCCACTTTGAATTTTTAGTGGTACATGGTAGGGTTTACATTAGCTCTTACATCGAGAAAGAAATGGGTCATCTCAACGATATTTTGGGAGATGTTCTTGGTTTTTAAAATAATATAATCAATGTTAAAACTGCTGCAACCATCTGTGGGATGGAAGGTTTTATTATTGCAAATCATCCACTCGGCTTCCCATCGGACAATTATATACTTATTTATTAATCCATTGTTGAGACATGGCGAGTCGGTAATACCAATATTCCCCTCCTACGGGCTCTTGAACGAAAAGCCGTTCATGAATACATTAAAAACTACAATATAAAGCACCTTCAATATATTCCTGCAAACAGTGCATATTTGCAACTCTGTCAGATATCTTTAACGAGTAAATTGAGCGATCTTTTAGCAATAACAAAATGTCTGTTTGTGATTACATGTCATTTTCGACCCATTCAGTGAGATAGTTATTTGTCCTGATACTGATTGCTATATTGCTATTTTTAGACCACGACCATTGAGCCATGCAATGGACTATTAAAATGGTCGTTCGTCAATTTCGGGTTATGGTCTTGGTAATTGGTTTGCTAAGTTGTTTCGCTCTGCATTACCTCTGGCTAAAAAATATATTGCTCCGTTTGTATTGGCTAAATTGTACAACTGAGGCTCAGGGAAGGATTTTAGAGAAAGTTTTTCACAAAGCCTAAGGGCTAGTGCGCGATCTCTCGGTGAGCAATTGAAATCACGACAAAGCGGAAAAAGTTTAAAAAGGGCGAGAAACACCTCATCACTCTTGTGTTTCTACTCAGGTCAGAAGTGAAAAACATCACATTTGTCAGAGAAGAAAAAGAGACCAAGAGTATTAATTGTTAGATCGAAAAGAGATTTCTCTTCCTAGAAAAGGTATATTTACCACACAAAGAGTCTTATCCCTTGGTCACCTCATTACTGAATCTCTTAAATGCTGAAAATTTTGATTTGAGAGTAAAACATGGTTACTGTGAACATTTTTATCCGCAACAATCGATCTCTGAAAATTTACATTTTTAAACTTATTCCAGTGCAGACTATTTCATAGATTTGAATTCCACATTTATAGATTTGATTGCCATTGTCAAAAAATCTAGCAATGAAAAACATAGTGCTGCCGAGGGGTTATCCTATGAAAATTGTGTGCTCCACAATTTGTTTTTGCCAAATAAGTGTCTACATAAATGGAACGTTGGTGAGAACAAAGCAACAATATTTCAAACTATGCAAATTAAATACAATACATGTTGATGACTCCGGAGTCCTAAAAAAATGAAGGGGCTTAGCAATTGGATATGAATATAAAACGGACACTGACACTACCAATATACTTAGTGATTTACGTCTGTGATACTTAGTGATTGCCAATATAGCAAGTGATTTACACTTGGTTGGGAAAATAAATCATGAAATATATGGTATACCCCAATGGACGCCTCCCAATGTTAAGATTGATATAAAGTTACAACTTGCCCCGTCTAGTTTTATTTTGCGAAAAGTACTTGCCACTCCACCTGATGCAACATTCTCTCTCAATTCAGCAATGCTTCATGAAAGAAAACAATAGGTTATGAGTTCTGTTGCTTTGGCAATTGAAAAATTAACACCTAGCGGAAATAATACAATGCTGCTTGTTCCGCACAAAATCATGAAACAACGACATATTGCTACGGTTTCACGTATCTACATCGACTCTTCATTTATTAGTGGTGAAATCTCTTCAAACTTTGCTTTGTTTTTTCTAAAAAGTGCTAGCGCATTTCACCCACACACAAATTTGATAGGTTTGGACTTTTCTCTTTTGTATGTAAGGTAAATTGAATCCCGCTCTAAAATTTATCCTTTGATAAACCCTGACGAAAGTAAAACAGTTCAAAATAGGGATGATACCTTTTTATTGCCAATGAATATATATAAAATTATTTAACTGGATATTTCGAACACATATAAAGTGTTCATCATCAGCAGTAAAACTAAAAGACATGAATAAAAATAAACAACATTTATACCTAATAAGCTAATTACATATAGTTTATTGCTCTTATTTTTTTCAATGCATCACCCGAGGCAAATCTCTTTGACCTTTTTGGTTCCGGTTCATTAGTATTATCTGACATATTACGTGGACAGAGGTCATAGCTCTTAGGTGAGGTGATATTTACTTTATTTGACCTCATTAAATTGTCATAAATTGAGTTCAATCCAAATTCACCTGTATCTCTGTCTATGGAATTATTCTTGAATAGAATTCTTAAATTTCGATTGTTTCCCTAAAAGTTTGCTTTAAACCTTGGTCCCTAAAAATCAAAGAAACATTTTCAAACAAAATACAGTGGTTCGGAAAATTAAAGATATGCTCCGAGAGGGCCGGCGTGAAATCTTCAGGTTTGGTATTTTGCTTTAAAGACGATGAAATATAATTATAATGTTGTAGCAATCTTGTTTTTAAATTCTGGTTAGTACGTCCCACATAAGAGCTTCCACAAGTACATGGGATTTTATAAGCCCCACTTTATTGCTCTACGGAAGTCCGATCCTTTCCAGAATTTAAAAAACTAGCCAAAGTATTACTACCTCTTAAAGCTACCTTTAAGCCATTATTTTGTAAAAATTCTTGTTAAAAAAAGAGATTTTGTAAAAAAAAGAGTTGACGAAGGTATTACGGCTTTATTTCACTTTACTGCTGATGATGAACACAGTATATATGTTCGAAATATCCAGTTAAATAATTTTATATCTATTCACTGTCAATAAAAAGGTATCATCCCTATTTTGAACTGTTTTACTTTCGTCATGGAAAGGCAGTGTGGTCTTCGAAGTTATCTACCTCGAGTATATGGGGATAACACCCATAAGAGACACGCAAATATTATAAATCAACAAGATTTTCTTCATCAATGTAAGAAGAAAAGGATTTTGCCAACTTCAATAAAATTCAATCTACATTTAGGCACTTTTAAAGGAAAAAAGTTCAAACGAGGTTTACAATTCAAGACTTTAAATCATCTGATTAAAGATAAAAGGACAAGAAGAGCTTTATTAGTGAAAGATTAACTTTTCCAGGAAAATATTATATAAAAAAAGGTGAGTGCAAGTGATTTTTGTCTTATTCAAAAGACAGCAAAAAATCATTTCAATCATGACTTTCATCTTTCCAGAGAGAGATTGCTTAAAAAGTTTTCAAAATTATCTGATTATAAAGACGTAATACGTTCGTCAACTTTTGGACCAGGTTTAATTAATTTTTCATCAGGGACTTTAACGTTACAAGAAAAGTCCGTATTAGAAAAAGATCCAAAATTTTGTTTTAAAACCAATAAAGTCCCAGTAGAAGAAATTATCTCTTCAATAGAAACATCTTTAAATAGAAACCCCATCCTAATCAAAGATGTTAGCCTAGTAAGAGCTTCTACAGTTAAAACCCTGTCAGAGTTTGCTTTAAGACCAGAAATCCCTAGCAGTTCTATCAAAGACATAAAGATTCTTAATAATTTAAGAAGGGATGAATCTATTATTATTACAAAAGCAGACAAGGGTAACACTTTAGTGGTAATGGACACCAATGACTACGATTCAAAATTAAACGTTTTACTGAAAGATGAAAAAACTTACAAAAACTTTCTTTTGACCCGACGGACTCATACACAAAGAAGTTTAAAAACGAGTTAGAGAGTTTGAAGGAACAAGGGAAGATTACACCTCAACTTTTCTACAAATTCCTACCAAGAAGTTCTTTGTGCCCTAAATTATATGGACTTCCAAAGATACATAAGCCAAATCTGCCAGTACAACCAATTGTTGAGAGTAACAAGTCACCAGCAAGTGCTCTTAGTAAGTGGCTAGTGTCATTGTGTAAACCACTCATGTCTATACAAATTTCTTACATTAAGAATTCGTCAGAGCTTGTAAAAAAACTAAAAGAAGTTGAGATTTCTTCAAATTCTATACTTTCAAGTTTCGACATAGTGTCAATGTATGCGAGTATTCATGTAAAAGCTGCAGAAATTCTTCTTGAGAGAAAGATACTAAGAAATTTGGACTTAATTGGTGGTGAAACAGTTTTGGAAGTCGGTGTAATTATGAATTTAGTTAGGTTGTGCAACATGTTCTCTTATTTTTTTCAGTTCAGAGGTTTTTTCAAACAAGTAAATGGTTTACCCATGGGAGTCCCTTTAAGTCCTTTATTAGCAAATTGTTTTGTAGAAAATATTGAAGCAATAGCGTTAGATTCATACTTTTTAAAACATAAATTTTGGGGGAGATATATGGATGACATAATTTCAGTATGGAATTATGGGGTGGAGGAATTAAAAAGTTTTTTAGAACATCTTAATTTTTGGAGAGGGGATTTAAAATTTACAATAGAATTAGAAGAGGATAATAAACTTCCTTTTCTGGATGTCTTTCTTTTAAAAAATGAAAATAGTCTGGATTTTAAGATTTACAGAAAACCTACTAACAATAATAGATTTTTGTCGTTTTTCTCCGGTCATGCTCGCCAAGTAAAAATTGGTTTAATCATATCCTTAACTGACCGCATTTTTAGAATTTGTTCTCCAAAATTCATTGAGGAGGAATTATTGTTGTTAAAAGAGATTTTAATAAATAACCATTATCTGGGTTGGTTAATTGACCATACTTTTTCGAAAAGAAGGAAAATATTTCTAGAATGTTCTGAAGATATTCTGGAAACAACAGAAAAGAAAGATATTTTTTGTTCTCTACCATATGTTCCAGGTTTGAGTGAAAAACTTAAAAGAATTTTACAAAATAATGGCTTAAAGGTAGCTTTAAGAGGCAGTAATACTTTGGCTAGTTTTTTTAAATTCTGGAAAGGATCGGACTTCCGTAGAACAACAAAGTGGGGTTTATAAAATCCCATGTACTTGTAGAAGCTCTTATGTGGGACGTACTAACCAGAATTTAAAAACAAGATTACTGCAACATTATAATTATATTTCATCGTTTTTAAAGCAAAATACCGAACCTGAAGATTTCATGTCGGCCCTCTCAGAGCATATCTTTAATTTTCCGAACCACTTTATTTTGTTTGAAAATGTTTCTTTGATTTCTAGGGACCAAGGTTTAAAGCAAACTTTCAGGGAAACAATAGAAATTAAAGAATTCTATTCAAGAATAATTCCATAAACAGAGATACAGGTGAATTTGGATTGAGCTCAATTTATGATAATTTACTGAGGTCAAATAAAGTAAATATCACCTCACCTAAGAGCTATGACCTCTGTCCACGTAATATGTCAGATAATTCTAATGAACCGGAACCGAAAAGGTCAAAGAGATTTGCCTCGGCTGTTCCATTGAAAAAATAAGAACAATAAACTATACGTAATTAGTTTATTAGGTATAAATGTTGTTTATTTTTATACATGTCTTTTAGTTTTACTGCTGATGATGAACACTGTAAATGTGTTCAAATTATCCAGTTAAATAATTTTTTATCTATTCACTGTCAATAAATAGGTATCATCCCTATTTTGAACTGTTTTACTTTCCTCATGGAAAGGCAGTGTGGTCTTCGAAGTTATTTGACAAACCCTATGGAACCCTTCATGAATTGACAATGCAATCCCTAAATTGCGATTTTTAACTGTTTGAAAATGGTATTATCAATACAATGTTTGCAAAACCTCATGGTATCATCGTATCGGATTTGTCTTTTACTTAAGATATGAGTATTTTCCGAACGGTTACCGTACGTTTAGTGTTTATCTTTGTCGAGGGATTGACGGAGAGTGTAGTAGTATAATCGCTAAATCAATTTGAAACCTATTGGGAAATTACCCGCAATGGCAGTATTCTATTAGACTTGGCACCATGAACACACATCAAATAATCAATGTATTCTATTTGGATCGGTACATGTCCAAATACAAAACCTATTGCATACCCTTGGATTACTTGTACATATTCGTAAGGCTAGCGATAGCATTATCATTATTAATAGTAGTCCGTCAACTGTAAGGACGGGTCATTGGCTATGCATCTATCAAACAAAAATGAATATTAAATTCTTTGATCCTCTTGGCCTACCTTCTACACGCCTAACTTCAAAAATTCTCTTGAGCATAAGTAGAAAATCTATTGCTCAAAATCGGATTTGAGTACAAGATTTATCAACCCAAAACTGTAATTTTCATATACTATATTTTATTTTTGATGTCATGGTTATATTATACTGAATTTCTCAGCATTTATGTTGACAATCCTCGATTGGACGACTTTATAGTTGAAAATACTCTTTCTTACCTCCATAATGTAGATTTCAGTGCCCTTAGAGTAAAGTGCTTTAAATATGCTTGTGAATTTGTTTATTAATACGAAATGTATGTACAATAAAAGTATTCATTCAATAGTACAGGCAAACTTCGGCAACGATAAGTGGCGGTAGCTCGTCAGGATTCAACTGGTACTCCTCTTGGCATGCAAAACAGGGGTCAGACTTTCTACAATACCATGTAAATTCATTTTATTATATCTCTTTGTAAAGTCAATAATACTATTCTGATTCATATCACAAAATTATCGTGTTTACATTTCTGTTTTGAAGCAATGTCTAACACGACATAGTCATATGAAGAATTACTTTCTGTAACAGCAAAATAAAATCAGTAGGTTTACAGTCATAGTAGCCATTGTCTTTACAGCGATGTTGTAAATACCAGAATCTCTTATTATTCTAACAATTGAAGTGAAAACCAGGTTCTTCCATCCAAAACAATTTAAAAGCACGACGATGCCAATCTCCTAAAAACAAACTAAAACCCCGTTTAGGAGTTTTTCTGTTCATTTACGGGTAATTATTTTCCCAGTGGTCACGTTTATCATACTGACAATTGGAACATAAGAAACCTCTTGTGTGACAGTCAAAACATGTTCAAGATAGGGATTAAAGTCCTTAATTTGCACTGCATATTGTCTATGCAATATACATGGATTGTGCAATCAACACTTTTTGTTATAGTCATCTACGATAATACAATTCTCACAGGATGACCAGCTGCCCATGTAAACAAACATAGTGAACACATGTAGACCATTTTTCAGTGTTGACTTTCTAAACTTACAAAAAGAAGCTAACCTGTGATCGATAAAATGAGTGTTCCTTTTACTTCTATGGGAAAGAATCAAATAACGTCACAAAACTTGTTTGAGTAGGATTTTTCGACTTATTTGTTGTTGGATAGGGTCTAGATAATGTAAAAAAGCAAATCTAAAATATTATCTCGTTTTTCTTAATGTATTAGTAAATTGAGTAAATGCTTCTGGCCCGCGATATGAAATCGTCATACAATAGTCCAAAGACAGGGAATCATTTTTATTTTATCGTTCAGTATTCTTTGAGAGAATATTTTCCTCTGAACTGATAACTCTTGAAAATCAACATTTAGGATAAAACATTTTTCTAAAGTCACAAGATTGCGTACGGTTTTTGTTTCTCAAATCCAACCAAATTTAATCCTGCACTCTCGCTGCCGAGCATAGACTAACAAGCCAAAGAATGAATTGTTTGTACTAACTCGTCACCAGTATAATATCAAACAAGAAAAAAATATTGACAACTGAAGTCTTTTCCAATACTGAAGTAAGTGGACCGTACGATATATATAAACAAATGTCGTAGACCTTTAAAACCTGTTTCCACTGGATTATAAAGGTCCCCCGAACCGAAATAAGTCGAGCAAGATTATGTAATCTACATAAGTAAATATTACACTAAGATCAATTTTTACAACCGGGGTCCTGAGGGTTTTTCCTAGACCCTTAAGTTTTTTTTATTAAATATTACGTAACAGCCAATGAATTCTAGAAGGTAACAATAGCATAGGTAATGCGCAACAAGCCCCGACATCTTGAATAAAATTTGCCAAATAAGCTTAAAAAAGTGCTGGCACTGGGGATCGCAGGGATGGAGCCCCGGCGGAAGTGCCTGTGGCGACACTACTAACGTATCAATTTTTATCTATAGCTAATTATTTTGTTTCTAGGACGAAAAAAGTTATTATGCATGAAGTTTGTTACCATCATGATGACTCAGCAGCAGGATCAAAATGGAATTTCCTGGGGAAGCTGAAAGAAAACCAGGAAATCATTTCGCTCAATGCGAAGATACAAGCAAGATCTCGTGAGCTTGTAGAAGAAGTAGAACACCAGGCGAAGATATGGCGAGTTTACGAGAGTCTTTGGAAATCAGAAAAGCTGGCTACTGTTAGGATTTTTCGAAAGACGAATCCTACCATAGAGTCTTGGGATGAAAAGTTTCAATTCTATTTGGACTTAATTGAAGATCTAAGAGTTATTTCTCATGATAAATATTGTGGACCCATTCAGTAAGTATTTTTTGGGTGTAAAAACAAAAAAAATTATTTATATTGTTATATGTCTGTTATATTTATTCTGGTATTAATGAGATTCGATATCTTAAAATTTTTACGAGTCCCAGCCTTGGTTGACCATCGTAATGTTTTACTAGCCCTTATAATTCAAATAAACATTTAATCTGGTAAGGTCTATGGTGTTCTATTGGTCAACCGTCCAAAAAATAGTTTAATAGCAAATATTCGCCCCTTGAAACTGAAATGGGCAATGCATTTGCAGGCACAAATGCAGAGACACCTTCATCCCGAAATAAACCAGAACCTGTATGATTCTTATTATAATTCCTTATGTTTTTCAAACAATATGCCTTTGAGATTGTACACTCTGCTAATCTCCTTCTATTTGGCAAGAACTTTTGATAATTGAGTTGATTTGTCTGTTTTATTTTTGGTATTTCTGGTGGCTTTTTCTTCACTGTACTGATGCATATTTTACACTTCTGATATTTCTGTCAGTTCCTGTTTTATGAATCCCTTCTTCTAGAATTAACCAAGAGGACATGGTTCAAAATTCTATTGACCACTGCAAGGAATGGATTAAAGTACTAGGAAATTCGATTCAACAAGTTGTCATAGAAAAAAGTACGAAGTATATGGAAAATAGAAAGGTAAGTGGCTGTTATAGCCTCTCTTGTGTCCCGGACAAAATCTTGATAAACACTCCCCCCCCCCCCCCCGTCTTCCAAAATTATTTAATTTTCTAGCCTATTATTATTTTTAAAATTCAATAATTCGTTAATTATTTTCGTCTATTAACTACACCCTCTGCCTAATTTATTTAATAAAAATAAAAGTCTGCCTCTCCCCTAAAACTGCCTCTGAGAACGGTTAGAAGTATATTTTAGTATTATTTAGTAAAATGTGTTCAATAAATCGAATAAAAGATTATTTTGCTCTCCAATATTAACTTTAAGTAGCAGAAATATCAAAATAAAAGTATTTTCGGGCCTCCTGAATCCACCAATACGGATTCATATCATTAGATCAGAATTTTTTAAGATTTTTTTTGGCTAATAAAAAAATTACTATAATAAATAAATGGATAGTATCTTATTTCACCAGAGATGCCAAGTTGAAGTCTAAAAACAAATAAGAAATCTAACTAATTGAAACTGTAACCACTTTTCCTGTGTTGGAATACAAATTACAAAAGCCTAACGAATCCCAAAATCAACTAGACCTTTTAAAAGATAGTTACACTTTATTAACCTGTATGACCTCTTATGTTCTTAAATTATTGTTGGCTGATTTCTAACCATGTCATTTTTGTTTAAATTTGGTGTCAGCTTCTATTAAAAATAATATAATTTCATAAGGAGCTAAGTGGCATAATCAAATTTATATAGCACTTTAATTGCATCCTCACTAGTACAACCAACTAGCATGGAGTACTATGCTTCAAGGCAATCAAAATAAATAATGATCGTTTAGATCATTATTTATGATCTAAACCAAAGTGCATATACTTATATCCTCCCAAAGGAGGACATAAGAATGTCCTCCATTGGGAAGGATTTGTCCGCTTATTTTAAATCCCGACCGTATCCGGTAATATTGGGGGAGTTGGAGGGGGAAGCAGAAAATCTTGAAAAACACTTAGAGTGGAGGGATCGGGATAAAACTGGATGGGAAAAATAAGCACAAGTCCTGGATACGTGTTTGAAACAGCCGGACTGAATCCGCTCTCTTTGGGGGAGTTGAGGGGGGGGGGCGTTAATTCAGAAAATGAGAAAAATTGAATTTATTTTAACTTAAGAACGGGTGCCCAGATCTAATTGAAATTTGATATTTAGAAGAAACTCATGTCTCAGAGCTCTTATTTTAAATTCCGACCAGATATAGTGATATTGGAGGGGGAATTAGAGGTGGGAACCGGAAATCTTGGAAAACACTTAGAGTGGAGAGATTGGGATGAAACTTGGTGGGTAGAATAGGCAAATGTTGTAGATACGTGATTGGTGTATTCGGATTGGATCCGCTCTCTTGGTGGAGTTAGGGGGGTCCAGTGCTTTTGCGAGTTCAGTGCTTCAGGATGTGCAAGGACGATGAAAATTAGTAGGCGTGTCAGGGACCTGCACAAATTGACTTGATAAAGTCGTTTTCCCCGATTCAACCATCTGGGGGGTGGGGGGCTAAAGGGAGAGGAAAAATAGAAAAAATGAGGTATTTTTAACCTACGAGTAGGTGATCGGATCTTAATGAATTTTGATATTTAGAAGAACCTCGTGTCTCAGAGCTCTTATTTTAGATCCCGACCCGCACTAAGCCTCTGATTTTCCTTTTAAATCAATCTATTAATTCTTAGAATTTTGCTGAAGCTCATGCCGTATGATTTCATGGCTCTTGTTTTATTTCATCTCAAATGATTTCATTAACCAAAGAACGTACAGTTTCGAATTTGAAGTGGTTTATAGGAAAATTCAGATGCTTTTTCACCAGTGTTTTTTTTTCTTTGTTTCATTTTACATTCGAGCTCCTTAGAGCAAACAGATACGAGTTTCAAACAAATCTAATATTATACTTATTTTATATAATGATAATAATAATAATAATTTATATCTTACCCACTTACAAAAAGGGAAAAGTGGAGTACAAGGAGAAAAACAAGGAACTACAAGTAACACAAAGAACACAAAAAAACACAAAAACAAATAACACAAAAACACAAATACAATAAATAGAAATAACAATTTAGCAGAAGAGGCGGATAAGATGATTGTTAGGACCAGGACGGATTGGCACTTCATCAGTTAATTTTGAACTTAGTTCTTCCACCGAGAGAACAATATCCGTTGCCTGATATTTACTAATTAACCTTCGGTTCCGAAATGATTGTGGTAAATAAATTAAGAACCTACAATACCGATAGTAATCCGTCTTGACCCTCTTTACGTCACCTTTATTCAAAAGAATATAAAAACCAGTAAAAATAACACAGAATGGTCGCAGAAACTTGAGTACAGCTTTGTAAGTGCTTGTCACCGGATATGTCCACGATTTCCAACAATTTTAGAATACCCCAGTTTAAGCTTAAATTGAATATCCCAAATCGTCTAAAAACGAAAAGACCTTAGAGAATTGCAATCAGAAATCCCAAGCCATGTAAAAGAAGTGACTTGTGGTACGGAAAAAGAACTGCAATCCAAAGGATGAGACGAACTAGCCCAATTAAATATAAAAAATTTCCATTTATCTACATTTAGCAATAATCCAATTCTTGCAAATGCATCAGCGACAGATCGGACAGAACGCACTAAGCCGGCCTCAGTTCGGCTAATAAGAAGCAAGTCGTTAGCATAAGCTAAGTATGATACGTCTGAGAATCCTATAGAACAAGAACTACGTATACCAGGAAAAAATTTTCAATATAAGCATTAAAGATATGAGGAGAGAGAACTCCTCCCTGTCTCACTCCACACTTGACTGGTATATGTGCGAAAAAATCAACATTTCCTGACTTTAATCTTAAATAAGAATTTGAATACTAAAACTTCAAAACCAGAATCACAGACACATTCACACCAAGCTGACTAAGAGCATACTATGCCTGAGCATGTCAAACACTATCGAATACTCTAGATATATCAAGGGTGCAAAAATAAAGACTATAACTATTCCGAGTGTCTTCCTTAATAAGCTGCGCTAAAACACGATGAGCATGTTGACAGCTCAGACCTGACCTGAAGCCGAACTGGCTAGCCTTATAGTTAACAAATTCATCGATATGTGGAAGTACAACATACTCAAATGATTTACTTAGAGTACAGGCGATGGTAATCGGTCTTTACGAATTAAAAAAATTTAGACGTTTTCCTTTCTTTAGTATAGAAGTAACACTTCCACATAAAAATGAATCAGGAACAATAGACCTTGAAAGGCACATCTAAAATAATAACTGAAGTTGTGACAGAAGTTCAGCTGACCACAGGTCAAGATGAGCCGCACAAATATCATCAAGGTCACAAGACTTTGACTTTAACCGTCAAAGAAATTTCACAATATTAGATTTACAAACAGGTATAACATGCCTTTGGCTCACTCTATTAGGAATAACCTTCGCCACTAAAGCAGTAAAACAGCTATGAGCATCATAATGAATAGCAGAAAAGATGCGCGTATAATGTTTAATCCATGACAATCTTGGAATAATATCACTAGAAGAAGATTCTTCGAGTTTCAACACATTCAGTACATTTTGGCACTGTTTACCATTAGTCGGACATTCAGCGCCCGAAAACCGAACTGCACGAAGATGACGCTTATAAGCCAATTTTTTCTCGGCTTGATGCTAAAAAATTGCCCACTAGAAGGTCTAACGCAAGCAATCCACATCTTCAACCAAAACTTGAATTGGTTCTTCACTTTCTCAAGTTCCGGATCACAGTTCCAAAAGGTCTTACGGGTGTTAAGTCGCACGCGAATCAACGGAAGAACTATTGCTTCAGCTATTTTAATTGAAGAAACAATATTTCTATAGTAAGAGTTTAACTTAACGCGAGCATCACTGACAAAATAACCAGCGCCAAGAAGATGATAAGGCACCGAAATAGTGAATAGCAGAAAAGCGAGAGTCGAAAAATAGAGTGACCAATTTGTATTATCCCAATCACGTTTGCAAATCCATTTCTGAGACTTCGGAGGAGCACTGAAACTGATTGTAGAGCTAAAAGTTAGATCTAAATTAAGAGGGAGATGCTCATAGTCTCTTTCCTCATCGTCGACATGGACATCAGAGGAATGAAGAAGGGGCGAACACACACAATGGTCCAAATCAAAAACTGTTCCACTATTATGATTATATGAGAAGCTGCAATCTTTATTTATCATCCTATGCCCAGCTGGTAGAGCATTTAGAAGGGTCTCAGATCGACTGGATGATATGTGAATATTGCAATTTAGATCACCAGCAAGAAGCCATGAATACCCAAGAGATTCAATTGTACTAATTAGACCTTGTAGCTTATAACAAGACTTGGCCAAACAAACCAATTCCCAATAGGAAACGACTTGCTGAGCCAAACCCAGCAAAACTTGATACATACTCGGTTCAACCTAATGACATTAAAGACTTCCGTCGGGCAAAGGACTATGAAATTTGCTCCTTCATCTGCGCAAATTCAACAAAACTTATTTGTTGGTCCATTATGACGAAATTGACTGTTCTATCAGCGCGAAGTTGACAGAAACCAATTTGACACCTAGAAAACATCTTGCCAAAAACACCTTGCAAAACTTGATATTTTTCAACGTGTCTGTTAGCCGGGACAAATCTAGCGGCTCTAGTCAGAAAAAACATATAGGGAACAGTGTTGCCAGATGATGCGCATTTGCGCCATTTGGGCACTTTTTAGAGGTTTTTGCGCATTGATTTTTTCAAATTGGCGCATTGTACCGATTTAGTGTATGTCAACATAGTTTGGCACAAAATGGGCAACTTCTGCTTTCACAACAACAATGAAAAAAAAACTCTAAAATATGTAAATTTTAGTCTTTATGGACAACTTCCTCTGCCAGATTCAGGAACATGTCAATGAAGACAGATGGAATTTTCCAAACTCGATAGGAATTTTTTCTATTGTGTTCCAGATTTCACGGTGCAGATGAAGACCAAAATTTTAAATTATCGAAGCTTGTATTATCGTTAGTTTGAAAAACCGGATATAAAAAAGTGGGCAAATTTTGATAGAAAACACAGAACAGAGCGGGAAAAGCTGAAGAAACTAAAAGACCTATTAATAAGCTGAAACCTATTGATAGTGACGCTAATTGAGCATACTGTCAAGTATGTAAATTCACTTTAAGGTTTCACTTGTCTGACCTTAAGTGTAATGCAGAAGGAACGAAGCATAAAAAAGGGATGTGAAGAATATTGCCACCAGATAGAAAACCTACATTAGAGGATAATATAATGTTGTAGTCCTAAAGAGTTATCAGATATCTATATATACTTTCTTAATAAATTTTGGATGAATGTAATTGGCTTAGAACAGGCTTGGGATTGTTACTCTCATATTTGATTCTTTACAAGGAGTTATTTATATTCGCTATTTGTATTATTATTTTTGTTTACTATTTAAATGCACTTTATGATTTCTTTGAGGAAATAGAGATGCAAGTAAGCCCATGCGTAGGGTTAGGCACTGATGGTTCGCATTCAAAATACTTTATATCCATGACTCCGTTAAAAAGCTGGAAACCTAGATATTGTGCTATTTAAATTTATTTGCCATTATCTTCGTTATCTTCATTGCACATCAAAAGCTGGATTAGAGCTACCGTCATCAATTGACCTGCACTGGTTCTGGGGCCATTACTTTTTCTAAAGCTGTAATAATTTCAACGATTTAAAGAATATGAGAATTACAGCTTCGAATGTTAGCAACGTATTGAATTTTTATTGACATTTTACGCATTGACAAATTATCGTATTGACATTTTGATTGACAAATTCAAACACGTTGAACTGGTATTGTTAATAGTCTCATAAGTTCATATCCCATGAGGTAGTAAACATGGAATTAAGTGATTTGTAATTTATAGATTCAGGAAGGAAGGCTAGAGTGTACAGGCAGGGAGTACGACTCATAATGAATAAGGTAGCTGCTAAGTCTTGCTTAGGTCGGGATGGTATTAACAATAAAATCCTAGTTGCTCATTTTATGATTAAAAAGTTCAGGGTAT
This sequence comes from Artemia franciscana, assembly GCF_032884065.1. Lineage (NCBI taxonomy): Eukaryota > Metazoa > Arthropoda > Branchiopoda > Anostraca > Artemiidae > Artemia > Artemia franciscana. The sequence continues at coordinate 15,152,346 of NC_088864.1, forward strand.
CAGTCATAGTGGTATATCCACATTTAGGAGCAACTAATAGAGTTAGCAGTGACTCAGATGAATTTTATTTACAGCTAAAGGAGCAATAGACAGGGTCCCAGGCAGAAATATGGTATTTTTATAAGGGGGTTTTAAAGCCAAGGTCTTTAAAAATAGGGACAGATGGTATTCTAGTCAAGGCACATTTGATGAAGGAAAATAAAACAATAATGGTTAAAGACTGCTGCAACCAAACCAGTATTACCTCATAAAATGACCCACAAGTTAACAAGGTATTCTCTTGATGATAAAACAGCTAACCTTATTGATTTTTTTATTGTAAACCGAAGACTATAGATACAAAATATTATAGTATAGATACAAAATACTAGTGTATATAGGAGCGCTGTTATTCATGTTTAGAGTTAAGATTATCATCTAGTAGCATCTAGGGTTAATCTAAAACTGTAATATAGGATGGGTATCTATCTTCCGGGGAGCTATGAAGTTGGTAGTCTCCAGGAGGAGAATTTGAAAGAAACTAGTAGTATTCGGTGCAATACTCGACACCAAGATCCTCATGATGACGTCACGCTAAGGGTGCATTTTATTACCAAATATGAATAACCCCTTACCGCTCAAGTTGTTCACTCACTGACACTTGATAGAACGGCTTTTTACGTTAGTTTCTTTCAGCTTAGCGTGAGACAAGGCAAAGAGAAGTGACAGAATAGAAAAAGAATATATAATTTGGGCTATATATTTGCATATTTGGGGGGGGGGTAAAGTATTTAGATAGTTTGAAGTTAGAAAACAATTCTTACTACATAATATGCAAAATAATTGTACCCAACACATTAGGCATGCAGACCCACCATAATTTACCCTGACCCCCCTTTCTAATGTGCAAATATATAGCCCAAATTTGATTCTAAAGTATTATTTTTTTATTATAACTGGGTATATTTCATTGGGATTGAGCGTCAGAGAAACATATTAGAAGAATTTAAGGTAGGGGGTATATCATGCAAGTACCTTTCAACTAAATATAGAGTGAGCTCTATTGCAAGGGGGACTAGGAGCTCATGACTGTTCCTTTCTTGATTCCTTGGATCGTTTCTATTGTATTATTGGTGTGGGGAAAGGGGAGTAATTGTGCTTCTCCTACTGCAATAATCTTTTTTTATATAGCATAAAATCTTGCATTCTCAGATCATCCCGCACACAGATAAAAAAGACAAAATGGGCCATCAATGATCTCGCCAAAAACTTTTATTAATGGGGGAGGGTTGGCAAATCCTACCAGAAACTTTGTTTTCACCAGTTTTAAATGGTAGTATTTCTCCTTTCCTATTTATATACAATGTTTCAATGCATTTAAACAATTTGTAAATAAAGTTTGTATTTTATTTTTTTTTTCAATTAGCAATTCTGTTACTTATACTATTTAGTAAAATTAACTCTATTCGAATTTATTTTTTCCAAAATATGTTTCAAAAACATAGAAATCAAAATGAAATCTATTTCCAAGTTGTTTTTGTTTTTCCTATTTCTGAGCATGTCCAAACTCAATTTTTGGCTTTGGGCTAAAATTTAATAACAGTCACATAAAAAATGCGTTGGAACAGTAGACATTTTCTATTTTATCGATGAGTAAGACATAATGACAGTTACATTATTTATCAGTTTTTTTCTGCTAATATACTTTGTTTGCCATTATGACAAATTGCTTTACTATATAACGCCAAAACATAACACTTAGTTTTTTTTCGTTTTTAATTCTTCTGTCTTATTGCGTTTAATCCTTTGGTAAAGTAAAGCAAATCGAATCAAAATCTAACAAGCACAACATGACATTATTTATGATAAAATTAAATTATTGTTGGTTATGATAAGCTGTTTTAGTCATAATAAAAAAATAGATTTAACTAAGACAGATTTTGCTTTCTAGGAGAGCCATGACAATAGCAATAAACTTCAAGATGCTGAACTCAATGTAGCAGAAATACTAAACATGTTAAACATGATGAATTGCTATAACATAGAAGTAAGTTTTATGTTTCGTTGAATAGAGAATTGATTTTTGTACGAAATCATTCACAATGAGATTTTGATAAAGCTGAGATTTAACTAGTGCCAATATCAGGAGTCAAATGAAACCAAACCCTTTCTAAGGTCGTATCTAGGATTTTTGTTCGGAGGGGGGGTCACAAAATTTCTTTTTCAATGCATCCAAAAAAAATTTGTATACATTTTTGTTAAGTCTTTACCTACCAGACTAAATTTTCGCAGGAGGTATAAGGTATAACCCCCTCACCCCCCTTGATACAGCCATGCCATTCACAATAAAGAATATCTAGCATATAGAGCCAGGTCGAGCCAAAACTGAAGTTCAATTGGTTTGAACCTGGTTAAGGCTGAATCAATAACATTTTCTGATTCGTTAATTCCTGAACCTTACACGCATTGACAAGATCTGCAAATAAGACATTAACAATAAATAAAAAAGTGAAATGAATCTAATTGGTTTCGAGAGGGATTTTTCGATTCTGAAGAGAACTACATCACAAAGCTCTCTTTCAGAAAGAAACAAAATTTGTATTTAAGTTTTAATGCATTACCTTCAGCAAGAGTTCTATTGAAATGAAGCTAATTTTGAATAATCTATTATACGTATATTACCATCACTCATTATCATCATATGGTCCTGGTAGCCGTTTTCTTATAAATCAATTTTCAAAACTTTTTCCACAAAACAAGTTTTTCAAAGAAAAGTAAAGAACTCCACTAAACCAAGAATGAGCAAAAATAGAGTCAAATAATCTTCCAAGCGTAAAACTACTACAAATTGCTATGCATAAGTAATTGAAGTTTAAAACGAACGGAAACTACGATAAACAGCCCAGTCAAACTAAAACTGATAAAAAATTAACATAAGTAGGGCTGATAACCCGTATGCCTTGCCAAGACCAGAAAATAATTTTTACTTTACTGAAAACAAGATACTTTTTAATGTTTTCACATTTTTTACTTTCAAAAATGCTAAAATAATAAAAACTTTAGGGAGTAAATATCAGTATATGTCTGTTAAACTGACAATCCATGGTCATTTTGTTTTCAGTAAAGCGCAGATTATTTTCCTGTCACGGGGATTATCAGCCGTATTCATTCCGTAAATACTGTCATACCGTAAATTTTTTCTCGTTTTGAGTTTATTTTAAATTATTTTCATTATGAGTTTCATTTGACCTCACCTTTTAGAAAAAGTTAATTAAAAGTGTGTACAAAAAATAAGTTTTTCAAATAAAAGCATTTTTTTCAAATAAAGGTAAGTGTTTTAATTCAGCTCTGCAAAAACTTAGGAGCAGGAGAAAAAAAACTCTTTAATGATTCAAACTTAAATGGCCAAAAAATACGATGGAATGAAACCTAAAATAGACGGAAATTAAAATAAATGATCATGGCAAACATAGAAATAATAGGTGCCAATATAAACGAGAAAATAAATCTTAAAACAAGTAGTCATTAAATTGGATTTTCGCGTCAAACTTTCAACCAAAAAAATAACTATAAACAGGAGTTTTAATCCTTGTTACAATTATTACAAAACAGGAGTACTGAAAATAAATTATGTTACAAATGTTCTCTTTTATATTTAAAACATGAACGTGAACGTTCACTGAAAAAAACGTGAATTTCCGAGTGTCCACCAATTAATCTCATTATATATCAAATATTCGGTTCAATTCACTAGTTCTTTCCCAGAACCGTTCCAAATACATATTAAATAGAAAAAAACAAGTTTTTTCAACTAAAAGTAAGGGAGAAAAAATAAAAATTAAACCGAACAGAAATTATCACGTATATGAAGGAGTTTGCCCCTTCCTCGACACCTTGCTCCTTACGCTAAAGTTTTTTAATGCTTCTGAAAAAGCCCCTTATTGTTATTAAAACGATTATTGTTATTAAACGATCCTTGTGTCTCATTGTTATTATTTCATTGTTATATTGTCATTATATATATTGTCATTGTTATTAAAACGATTATTGTTATTAAACGATCCTTGTGTCTCATTGTTATTATTTCATTGTTATATTGTCATTATATATATTGTCACTGTTATTAAAACGATTATTGTTATTAAACGATCCTTGTGTCTCAGGGGTCGTTCTTAAAGGATTGGGACAACTTCAAACTTTAGTGTAAAGATTGAGGTGATGAGGAGAGAGAAAACGCCTTTATACATGTAATAATTTCTGTTCGGTTTTAGTTTTAAAGTTGCTCCTTACTTTCATTTGAAAATACTGAATTTTTATTTAATTTCTGATTGTTTTTAAGTGATGCCAGGAAATCTGGCCCGATCTCCATGGAGAAACCCCCTCCTAAAAAAAGTATCCTTTAAACAATTCAATCCAGGTAAAAAAAAAATACCCTAGAAAATTACCTTAACATCTACACGCGTAAAATTGAGACAGAAAAGAGAAAGCAAGACATTTTAAAAGAATTTTGTACAGAAATTCTGGCAAATTCCTCCATAATAGAATTTCTCCTGATAAGCTCACCCCCTGGAAACTTCCTTACCCATGGGAAATTCTCAGTGAGAAAATCATCAGCCGAAAATTTAACCCCCCCACCACCACCCGAAAAAGTATGAAAACTTCCAAATAACAAATCAGTTTAAATTTTACTTGTATTAAGATTTATTGATTCATTTATTTATATTTCCTATGATTGTTCATTTGATTTCTGTTTTTTGGGGGGTTTTATCTATTCCTTAAAAATAATTTCTGGTTGTCTTCATTTTGAATTTCCATTCAATTTCCGTTTTCAGCTCCCCTTGAATATTCAATTTAATTTTTACTTATGTGAAGGTTTATTTATTCATTTATTTTGGTATGTTATTCTTATGTTTTCTGTGATTGTTTTTATTGATTTCTATTTGTTTGGAGTTTCATTTGTTTCTTAAAATTAATTTCAGGTCGTCTTCATTTTGAATTATTATCAGAATTTATTCCTGATGGTCTTAGTTTGATATGGCTCTTTAGTTTTCTTAAAAAAATTACTTTCGGATTTTTTTTTTTTTTTATTGATCTAAGAAAACTCGAAGGCTTTTTTCTGTGCATGATAAAGACAATAATAGTAGAGTTTGGGCTTGGTCCATAAGCATAATACTAAAAAAGCATCTTGGAACTTCCAAAGACACTGGAAAGAATTAGTAAAGGGACGGACTTGGGAAATAATAAAGAAAAAATAGGAATGACACGAGAAAAAAAGAACCAGGGAATATTTATTAGAAACAGGGATATGGACATCGTTATACTTGAGCGTAAGTTAAAATCTGTCTGAAAGGAAAAGAAGAACATTTTTGTGGCTTTTCATCCAAAGACCAGTTCAATTCAGTTTTAGAAGCTAGGTTTTATCGGAAAATTGGAGGAGAGAAAGAGCGAGCGAGAAAGAAAGAGCAAAAGATATATTAATCAGAAAACGCAAAATAAATACTTATAGTCTGAAAAAAACTGAACTAGTACAAAAAGAGCCTTCACTCCAAAAAATTTATAGTAAGTTTTTGTCTTTACTTGTTACAGGTTAAGCCAGAAGTGATACAATTGGTTCAGGAATTCCTTCCGGGTATTGCCTCAACAAAGCCTCTGAATATGCCGACTGATTGATGAATCAGCAAAAAACAGCAAGAATGATAGCCTTGCGCTCGCAAATGCACCTTGAAAATGAAAAATGTTCCTTTCTAACTTTCATTACTGTATTCTGCTTGTTAATTTTTTCCAGACATATCATATCAACCTTTTTTTCATTATCCGTTACTGAAAAATCATTGTCAGTTATTTGGTGTTATTAAGGTTTTGGGTGGTTACTTGCAGATGACTTTATTGAGGACACTTGCTCTGTAGCAATAACAAATAGATAACCTTAGTAATATTTTCAACCTTAGTAGGCAAATATAAAGTTGAAACAATGTTTCGAGGTACCGCTAGCTTTGGGTTTAAAGTTTAGCACCGCACTAAGTGGACAAATTGACTCTATATCAGACTCATCTCTCTATCTTTTTTCTCTTTTTCTTCTCCGCGTTAATATGACACTATCTTTATGCCTAAAATGCCTATATAAATAATTATCTTATGTTTCGAGGTGCCACTAACTGGTTCATTATCTTTGGGTTTAAAGTTTGGCACCGCACTAAGTGGACAACTAGACTCTATATAAGCCTCATCTCTCTATCTATTTTCCCTTTTTCTTCTTCGCGTTAGTAGGAAATCATCATTATTTAAAGTTGAAACGATGTTTCGAGGTACCGCTAACAGGTACTCTAACTTTGGGCCAGACGCGCCATTTGTGCCAAATCTTGGGGTGGGCATGGGGCATTTGACAGAACTTGAGACTTTTATTATGAATCTAACCTACTTTCAAAGTTTACAATAATTAATAGCAAATAGCGTAATTACCCCAAGGGTCGTCAGGTAATTACGCTCTTTGGCTAATAGGTGTGCAGTTAGTTCAAATCATTTGAACAGAATGGGTTATGTTGGACATAATGGATAATTCTGGCCGGAAAAGGGCCCTTTCTGGTGGATGCTTGGGCCCCCTGGAAAATCTGTGGTGGGTATTTGCCCACCCCTGACCCCCCAAATGGCGCCTCTGCTTTGGGCTTAAAGTTTAGTACCGCACTAAGTCGACAAATTGACTTAACGATTTCACATGTTTATCCATTTAAAAAAGTTTGTAACATTGACGTCACTTGTCCTCAATAATCTTTTTTTTCGGGGTTAGAAAGTGCAAGCCCACGGACAAGTACTCCTGTGCGTTCGAGGACGTAATCCGAGTAACCTCTGACGTCATGTGCGTCTCATAAAACGCTTGGATTAGTCAGATAAGTAATCGGACAAGTAAAAGAACACGGGGCTTTAGACAGGGCTTCCACTTCTCATGTTTTCCCATGAGATCTCATGTTTTTCGGAAGATTTCTCATGCGAAAAAAATTTGTCTCATGTTTTCAAGTTTTTCTCATGCCTTTAGAGGTTTTCTCATGTTTTTAGAGATATTCAGGTTTTTTCTCTCATATTTACCGTCATTCAACATAATCTCCCAATTTCTATTGATTTGAGCTCTGTCCAACTTGACGTTTATGATCTTTTGCAATTTTCTGGCAAACTGCAAAATATGTTTTCATTGCCCGTAGTGAATTTCATTTCCGTGACCATTAATTGATGAGTTTGCCGGCAGCTTGTCCCGTGACTCACCATTGTTGTGTTCAAAAAAGGGTTGATTTGATTTGATTCTCAGTTTATAACTTCATCTGATCTGGTCAGATCAGGTTCACTGGATAATTTGTGTACAATAAGGACGTTCTTTACCTTACGTGAAAGGATGGAACTGGACAGTTATACATCCCTGCACGTGTGCAACCCAAGAAGTAGACCACTGACCTCTCCTAGGGGCTAGGCGGCTTTTATACTTCCATTATCTGTTTCTTTGCCAAAATAACATTTTTTAACTTGAAACTAGTTCTGAAGCTGTTGCCAGTTCAAAAATTCTATAGTACAAATTCGAATACACTATTCTTACAGATCTTATAGATATTCGGTATTTGCCAGACTAATAGCCCAGTCTATATCAAAATGACGATTTCGAGTGCCGGTAAAATCAGCTTAAGATGTGGGTCAAAGCCAGCCATACCAAATTTGTCTTCAAAGGGACAAATCTGTTTTCAAAGTGCCGATATGTTTAAATTTTATGTCACAGGTTCAAAGTGTATTAAAAGTGTATTATTTTACTTTTCTAAGTGTGTTATTTTGTTCTGTTTTGGGGAGACGGGCAATCGCGAAAAACGGCTGGAATGGAAGGGTCGATGCATCAAGAACCCGATCAAACTGACTTGTAAATAAAGCTTTACTCGGTCCGATAGTCGTGGGGGGAGTGGACGAAGGGAGAATCTGGAATATGGAGGTATGCATAAATTTTGAACGGTGAATGGGGTACAGCCTCATCATTTCCAGAATTTTCCAAAATTCCGGAAACCTGAAAGTTCAAAAGCCCCCTTTTCTGGATTATTTTGATGCACTTTCGGATCGGTTCATATTCCAGATGACAGGAAGAAGACGTCAAAGAATAATCTGGAAGCTCAGATTCCGGAAGTTCCGGGAGGTGAAGACCGGACTTAAGGCTCTAAAACATATTTTCGATTCTACTTTGTTCTGTCTGTCTATTATCGACATTTTTACCGCCAATACAAGTTGTATTGATGGTATTATACAACTGGTATGTAAGACAAAAAATCTGTTTCAAACCTCCTGATTTTTTCCCTGACTTAAAAAACCCTCGCGATGATCTCCCGAAGTTTTTGGAGTCGTCACTGATTTTCAGAAAAAAAGGTGGAAGCACTGCTTTGAAATCCCAGCTGACTAAAAGGTTACCGCATAAGCGGGATTAAGCTGGGAAATGGTGCGGCAACACTGGCAAGCAGGGTACGCTGTTCAAAATTCAAGATTTTTATTTCAACTTCTGTACAACACGCACAATATAAAAAGGGTCAAGTCGAAGAAACAAGGTCGATTGACAAAAACTGTGCAGCTACATCGACTACATTTGAAATCTGAAATCGTGCAAATTCTGACGGTAAAAAATAATTCAGATAATATAATTATAAGTAAATTCCTACAAATGAGATAAGATGTTACAAAAAAATAAGGATAATCCTTGTATATAATGTTTAAAATAAAAATTAGCGACGAAGGTCACACTGCCTTTCCATAACAAACAAACACAAAGTAAAAGCAATAGGAAATTGTTTTTGAAGACAGTGGAAATTAATTAAGTGAATTAATTAAGTTTTAGAAGTTGAATTGAAAATCGAAAATAAACTACCGTTTAAAGATTCGCTAATTATTAGTAATACTGATAAACTGGATTTTACTATCTATCAAAAGCCAAAACATAACAATAGATATCTTCATTTTAATTCAAACCAACCCCCACAAGTTAAAAGAGCAGTTGTAACCTTTTTCATTGATCGTGTCCTGAACATTTGCTCCAATTCATATATAAATGCAAAAATAGATTTTATCAGATATATTCTTTTTGGTAATGAATACCTCATTCCTTTTGTCAATAATATAATTAGCCGTAGACAAAAAAAAATTCCCGTAAAATCGAAGATATGTCACAATGCGAGACTACTGATAAGCCCTCAAATATTATCTATCTTCCGTATATTCCAAAAATCACAACAAAATATAATAAGACCTTCCAGACCAAAGAGCCTCGTATATTCAAACTCAAAATGGAAACGGAAGGGTTGCTTCGTACTTTCGCTTCTTCTTTCATGTTATCCAATCATATAAAGGGATCTGATATAATGTGTTTGGATGTAAGCACTGAAATTGGATACTTGCCAATTAAGGATATCTATATTGGCTTTGAGGCAGCTACAATTCTTCGAGAGAATGTCGAAAAAAGGAACCTCACATACGAGGACGCTAATGTCCAAATTGTTCTCAGAACAGCAAGGGAGTTCTACCAGGAGTTTATTAATCAAATTCGGATTAGATTCGATTTTTCAGCACCTATATTTAAGCACCTGGTCATGTTTGAACCATGTAAGGCTGCAAATATGGAACCACCTACGCTACTACCATTCTTCCACTTTTACAGCAGTCCAGACTGCGACAAGAAGAGAATAGAGAGTGAGTGGAGGAGCATAAGTACACTAGAAATTCCGTTTAAGCTACTAGAAAGTCCTTTGCTTTTCTGGCGGAAAATTTTGTCAATGAAAGCGCCTTGTGGGTCACTTAGATTTAAGAACCTTCAGAAGGTAGTGATGTATCTACTTTAACTTCCGTTTTCAAATGTTGTGGTGGAAAGGTTGTTGAGCTCTCTAAATAACATCAAGACAGACATCTGAATCTTTCATCTGAATCTTTAGGTGCATGTCTGCAATCTCGGAGTGGCTTCAAGAGGGTTGGACCATCACTGGTGGATAATCCTCATTTGTGGAAGAGACTTAAAATGGTAAAAGCCAGTGCAAATTCTGAAGAATGTAGGGGAATGACTATTATGAAACTTTAGTCGGATGATTTATTTTTATTATCTTAGTTGGAAGTTGATATTAGCTGTGTTCCTTAGTAACGAGCGAACTAACTGATGATACTCTGTTTTTTTCCTATATATGTTTTTTTATTCGCTGGTGACTTCTTTAACCCATTTTCGGGCTCGGTGGCTAGTTTTTTCTCATCATTGTAGACTCCCCAAAACTCGTTTGGGAGTCAGGTTCTAGTAAGAGGTAAGTGGGGTGTGGTAAATAGATGGGACCAAGAATCTCCCTTGTAGGTGCAACACCAAACCAGCACCAAACCCCAGTGAGTAAAAATCAGACACTACTAGAAGCGCAGAATACGTGTCAATTAGTTGAATGCTGAGTTTAAAAAGAAATGAGTGATATAGTGATCTGCTGCCAAATTTGGGTTTCATTTGAACACTGAATCCAAAATATAAACAAAAGAAAATTCTCATACGAAATCTCATGTTTTTCAAGTTTCAACGTTCTCATGTTTTCTCATGTTTTTTTGGCTATGATAATATGTTTTTGACAATTTCGAAGTGGAAGCCGGGGCTTCAGATTATGAAGAGGAAAGAGAGGAAATAAAATCAGGGTTGCCAAAGGGACACTTTTAGTGCTTTTTTGACACTTTTTCACTCTTGGTGACACCGTGCCACTATTAGGTAGAAAAAGGCCACTTTTTGGAAAAAAGGGACACTTTTTGGCATTTTTTCAAAATCAACACCGTATGTATTTATTTTCAGTTTTTTTAACTTCAACTGCTTTTAATTTGTGCTTTGTGCTTTTCAGGTTTGTTTCCGTCTTAGGGATTTTTTTTTATCGTATCCGCACTGATTTCCTTTTCACATGTGACTTGCTCAAGAGAGTTTAGAAAAAGTTTTTTTTTTTGATAAAAAAAAACTGAAGCAAGCGTATAACTGCTGGTAAGTAAAAGCTTAAGGTGTTTTATGACTTGTAGTCTACAGGAGTATGCAGAGGTGCGTCTATGGATAGTAATTAGTAGCAAACTATCTGATCCTGATCTGATTTGCTGCTGCTTGATCATTTTTTGGACGAGGGTGAACCTCAGTTGATTTCCTGAATTAAGACATTAGGCTTTTAGTAAATATGCAGTTTAGGTTCACACGCATATGGGTACAGTTTAACCCAGTAGAAAATTCTCTGGTAACTGTCAAGAACATTTAATACTATCATAGTCTGAACATCATATCCAGTGTACCGAGTGCTAACTAACGAAATGTGCTTTTTGCAAAAGTGATGAAAGGATGCAAGAACGGGAGTTAAAAATGTTTCGCTTTACATGCTGTAACCTGGTGGACTGTTTAAAGAAGAAACAGAAGACTATTATTGAAACCAACCAAGCTTTCCAAGGTTATACACACAAAACAAGTTATGAAGCGTCTAAAATCGCCACAGATATGTAAACAAGCAGGTTGGCCGAAGGCAATGCTAACTTGGCCAACTTGGGTTATTTCCTCATTTAGTTTGATGCATCTCTACATGAGAGTATAGGCCAGATTTTCATTCTATGAGTATTTTAGATTCTATATCTATAAACCTAGTAGTTAACAAAGATGTGGTCACCCTTTTTTAGCATAATGTTTACACAGTTCAGTTACGACAGTTTTTCAGATTGAAGTAGTTGTGTAACCACTCAGTGTCTCAGTTTTGATTCTCTGACACCCCGAAACATAAAAAGTTCAAATGTGAAAGGACTCTGTATTGACCTCTTTATTATACCACTGTCATGAAGATGTGAAAAAGTGAGGTTTCTATTTTGCTGAGGAAGGCCTGCTAGTTCGGCTGTAAAATCTGACACATCAACAGTATTTTTTTTTCGTGGTTATTGCTGACCTAATGAAACATTGGTTTTTCTCGTCTTTCTGACAATGGTTATGACAAGTTCTGACTCTTGTGCCATTGTTTAAATCTACCCTCAAGGCACATAATTTCATATCTAACCTTACGGACTATCTTAACAAATTTTTGTGAACTGGAAACATCATTATGCACTGTATAAACAGCCTTTGGTGATAAACTGAGTGTCTATTGACAGCCAATGTCTGGTGATCTGCCATTTTGCTTGGTAAGATAAATACCTTGAACGTACAGTTTCAGTCTGGGGAATCTTTGATAACAAGCTTCAGATCGACATTGAAAGCTATCAAGAGCTTTGTGAAACTAGAAATCCTGAACAGAAGTGATGCTTTTGAGTTGCCTCTTGAGCCCCGAAACTACAAAGATGTGAAATTTGTGTTCTGTGGTCCCAATACAGAAGCTTTTCTGAATAAAGAAGGAGCATCAGGGAAAGCTGTTGAACAGTTTAGGCTGACTTCCTTGGGATTCTACATTGAACTGGTGAAGCAGATGAGAAACCGGTTCAATCATAAAGATAAGACATTACAAGCTCTCGAGTACTTAGCCCCGAAAGTTGCCGTGAATGGCACTGATGTAACGATTAGTCCTTTGACCAGCAGATCTAGCGAACTCCTGGGGAAAAGCCAGAGCAAGATAGTCTGCTAGAGACAGTCTCGAAAACCAGTGGCTGAACCTGCCAGATTTCAAAGAAGAAATGATCCTGAAGTCTGGTGGTGAAGAGCTAGTGTACTCACCATCTTATTTTTAGAAGCTCTTGTTAGATGTGAAGAATCTGACGGCACTCCCAAATTCTTTGAACTATCAAACTTTTTGTTGAACTTATACGCGTTACCTCACTCAGGTGCTGGTGCCGAAAGACAGTTTTCTCAACCAACAAACATTAAAACTAAGTTACGAAATCGGTTGGAAGTGAAAACTGTGGATTCCCTCATCCATGTAAAGCAGATTGTTACTCGTAACGCTGCATCGGTGCCACCAATATCACTTAACATTTTTTTGAGGTGGCACTGCGAGGCTGGCGATAAGGATGAGCAAATAGAGATTGAATCTGAACCTGACATATTTGACTGACCAATCAGAAAACCAAATAACTGAAATCAGATTGCAGTAGCCGAATTTTTTTATCTCCAAAATGGTTAACCAGTAAAAATTGATTTTTTTTTTTCAAAAATGAAGGCTGAAGCTTTAAACAGATTTCTCGTACAGGAATTCTGCATTAAAGTTTCCCTTCGTACTCTAACATTCTTGAAATTTTCTCCTTTCTTTCTTGAAAAACTTGGCCTTTTCTGAACCCAGAATGTGGCTGGACCTCTGTATAACGCTTCCTGTATTGGAATCCGATTCATTCTGTATCTGCTCACTTTTCGTAAGCCTTCATAAAATGGAATGCAGCGTATGTGAAATCCAACACAGTCTTTCCCTTATAAAGGCCTTTTCATGCTGTCTAGGTTTTTCAGTTCAATCCTTCTTGAGCCGCGAAGATGGTAAAGGCCTAGCGCAAAATATTTCGGATTCGCTTAGACATTTGTTTTGCACCATTCTGCTTTTGGTGAAAAGGATTGCGATTAAATAAGCCTTTTTATTTGTCTCTTACAGACGCCGTCCAAATCTCCTCAGAAGAAAGAGATTGGGCAGAGAGAAACGGACTTTCTTAGAAAAACCAAAGCTATTCTTGACAACAAAAAGCCTTTCCCTTTGGTTTTCTGTGCTTTTTATGGCACTTGGTATTAACCAAGTGACATATAGCAATCGCATATTCTGTCGGTCTGTCTGTCGGTCCCGGTATTGCTACTTTAGGCACTTCCAGGTAAGGTAGGATGATGAAATTTGGCAACTGTATCACGGACCGGATCAGATTAAATTAGAAATAGTCGTTTTCCCGATTTGACCATCTGGGGGGAGTGGGGGACCGGTTAATTCGGAAAAAAAAGAAAAAATGAAGTATTTTTAACTTATGAGCAGGTGATGGGATCTTAATGAAATTTGACGTTTGGAATGATATTGTGTCTCAGAGCTCTTGTTTTAAATTCCGACCGGATCTGATGACATTGGGGGGAGTTGGAGGGGGGATACCTAAAATCTTGGAAAACACTTAGAGTGGAGGGATCGGGATGAAACTTGATGGGAAAAATAATCACAAGTCCCAGATACATGATTGACATAATCGGGACGGATCCGCTCTCTTTGGAATAGTTGGGGGGGGGGGGGTTATTCTAAAAAATTAGAAAAAATGAGGTATTTTTAACTTACGAAAGGGTGATCAGATCTTAATGATATTTGATCTTTAGAAGGATATCGTGTCTTAGAGCTCTTATTTTAAATCCTGACCGGATCTGGTGACATTGGGGGGGGGGGGGTATTTGGGAGGGGGAAACCTAAAACTTGGAAAACACTTAGAATGGAGGGATCGGGATGAAACTTGGTGGGAAAAATAAAGACAAGTCCTAGATACATGATTGACATAAACGGAACGGATCTGCTCTCTTGGGGTAGTTGGGGTGGGAGGGGTTATTTCTGAAAAATTAGAAAAAATGAGGTATTTTTAACTTACGAACGGGTGATCAGATATCAATGAAATTTGATATTTAGAAGGATATCGTGTCTCAGAGCTCTTATTTTAAACCCGACCGGATCTGATGACATGGGGGGGGGAGTTGGGAGGGGAAAACCTAAAACTTGGAAAACACTTAAGAGTGGAGGGATCGGGATGAAACTTGGTGATAAAAATAAGCACAAGTCCTAGATACATGATTGACATAGCCGGAACGGATCCGCTCTCTCTGGGGTAGTTGGGGGAGGGGTTAGTTCTGAAAAATTAGAAAAAATGAAGTATTTTTAACTTACGAACGGGTGATCGGATCTCAATGAAGTTTGATATTTAGAAAGATATCTTGTCTCAAAGCTCTTATTTTAAATCCTGACCGGATCTGGTGATATTGGGGGAAGTTTGGGCTGGGGGAACCTAAAACCATGGAAAACGCTTAGATTGGAGGAATCGGTATGAAACTTGGTGGGAAAAATAGGCAAAAGTCTTACATACGTGATTTACATAATTGGAACGGATCCACTCTATTGGGGGGGGTTAGTTCTGAAAAACAAGAAAAAATGACGTATTTTTAACTTACGAAGGAATGATCGGATCTTCATGAAACTTCATATTTAAAAGGACCTCGTAACTCAGATCTCTTATTTTAAATCTCAACCGGATCAAGTGTAATTGGGGGGGGGCAGTTGGGGGACCGGAAATCTTAGAAAATACTTAAAGCGGTGAGATCAGGATGAAACTGGATGGGAAGAATAGAAACCTGTCTAAAATACGTGACTGACATAACCGGACCAGATCTGCTCTCTTTGTTGGAATTGGGGGGGGGGGGAGGGGTAATTTTGAAAATTGAGGTATTTGTAACTTATGAAAGGGTGACCAGATCTTACTGAAATTCGATATTTAGAAGGATCTTTTGCTTTAAAGTTCTAATTTTAAGTTCCGACCGGTTTCTGTGACATTGGGGGGAGTTAGAGGGGGAATCTGGAATTCTTGGAAAACGTGAAAATTGGGGTATTTTTATCTTACGAATAGATGATCGGATCTTAATGAAATTTGATTTTTGAAGGAATTCATGTTTCAGAGGTCTTATTTCAAATCCCAACCAGATCTTTAGACATTGGGGGGAGTTGGAGGGGGAAATCTTGGAAAAACACTTAGAGTGGAGGAATCGGGATGAAGCTTGGTGGATAGAATAAACAAATGTCCTTGATACTTGATAGGCAGAATCGTACTGGATTCGCTCTCTTTGGGGGATTTGGGGGGAGGGGTTCAGTGATTTAGCGAGTTTGGTGCTTCTGGATGGCTAGGGCGATGAAAATTGGTAGGCGTGTCAGGGAGCTGCACAATTTGACTTGATAAAGTCGTTTTCCCAGATTCGACCATCTGGGGGGCTAAAGGGAGAGGACAAATTAGAAAAAATTAGGTATTTATAACTTACGAATGGGTGATCGGATCTGAATGAATTTTGATATTTAGAAGGACATCGTGACTCAGAGCTCTTATTTTAAATCCTGACCGGCATTAAGCCTCTTATTTTCCTTTTTTAATCAATCTATTGATTCATAGAATTTTGCTAGAGCTCATACCATATGATCTCTTCGCTCTTAGCTCTTCTTGCCTCGTCACAAGTGTCATATGAGCTCTTAGCTCTTGTTCTTTTTATTTCAACATTTGATTGAGCACATGTGATTTTTGTATCGCCACTATTTGCAAAGAATTTGACATTTCTTTGTTTGTTGAAGAATAAATTGGCTGTATACAGAATAAGTGATATTTGTCTTGTCATTATTTCGCTCCTTGTCAAGTTTGATCTCCTAGTTAATTGATCTCATGAATACATTAATATTTGGATAAAATAACGGTGTGGTTGTGCATCTTTGCGAGAGCAGCCTTACCTAGCCTGTTGGCAAAAGCCTGGTGAAACACGGGGATGTGAAGCACGTTTCAAGCCTAGCGCCTTTCACTCGCTTTTCGATATCAGTCTGCGGGAAATGGTCGACAAACTTTTGCAGAAGATCTGATATGCTACAGAAGGAAAAGAGGGAGCAAGGGCAATTAAGCCGTGTAGGCAGCGACAGACATCGTATCTGTGGTCTGTTTGTGCAGATCTTTTAAGCCGTGTCTTCATTATGGCGTTTTCCGGCCGAGACGGCTGGGGCGACTCGTAGTGAAGACAGGTTTTATCACTGTTTTCGTTTTCTCGCCGTACAGAGTAGACATTTTGGCTAAAAACGTAAGAACTAAACAATACGTTTTTTCATTCATCTTAGTTGTACTCCAACTGTTCTTTACGTTCCTGTGACACCGCAAACGCAGCACAAATTATCCAGAATCTTCTGTAGTTCATGAAATAAAACTGAACTTTCAAATTTTTTGCCAAAAACGACGAAAATGAAAACTGTCGTCCAAAAAGCGGCAAAGCCAATTCTGGTGCCGGAAAACGCCATAATAAAAACAGGGCTTTACTGAGTTTTCGGAAGAAGAAATAAGTAGTACAACCGAAGGTTCGAGAGAACCCGAGAAATTGTACGGAATTCTTTTTCTTCTTCGTGTATTAGGCGATTTGAGGTTTTACATAGGATTTTACTTATTTGAAGAACCGCTTTGCTTTTACTTGAAAAAGAAGAACGTAAATCTGGCCCTGGAGTCGCGAGAAAACCATTTAAAGTCTTTTTTGTCAACTTTTAACGTATATTGGCTAATTTTCTAAACGGACACTAAAAGTGTCCCTTTTTGCTGAATTTGACACTTTAGTCCCAAAAAGTTTTGGCAACCCTAAATAAAATTCAAATCTGGGCTTATTAGTGGTTGTAAGTCATTTGTGCTTTGATTTTTTGATGCTCTGTTAATTATAACGAAGTCTTAGCTAGGCTTACAACAGAACGAAAAGAGCCTGTCATTCATAATTTGGAACAGGCCTACCGTCAGATGGTTAGTAGAAAATAGCATAGTTTATAGCCTATTTAGAAAAAAAAAATCCTAAACCAAACCTTGCATATGGAAAATTTTTTGTTATTAACATTATGGTAAAATTCTAATTAATTGACTTCTTGCTATCTCAGAAAGGGTTTGGGTAAGGAAAGTGAAACTTTCAGGGATGAATCTACAGACTAAATTATGTTCCAGGAAGGTATTTTGAAGTACCTACCTCCACTCCTTCTCCTTCTAGAGGGCCCTGACCTTTAAAAATATGTGTTTTATAAAAGTGAAACCTTACAAAATAGATCTTCTGCTTAATTGCAGTACAACAAAATTGTTTTCAGCTCCATAACTTTGCTCAATCCCATTTTATAAGGTTTTAAAGATCTGCAAATACATTTCCTAAATTTCAAAAAAAAAAAAACAACATTGATATGGCTCAAAATTCTACTCAAAAAACACAAACTACATTTTCAGAGCTAAAGGCAGAGAAAAGGCAACTAGTAACAGGAAATTAAAGTAAAATGTTGTTTTGTCAAAATTTCAATCAGTATAGACCTGTAATGTAGGCAAATTTCAGGGCTTTCTAGAGGGAGAAGCAGTGGAGGTGGGTACTTTAAAATACCTTCCCAGGCATACTTTAGCCTATAGACAGTAGACCCATCCCTGTAAGTTTCATTTTCCTAACCTAAACCCTTTCTGAGATAGCAAGAAGTCAATTAACTAGAATTTTACCACATTATTATTTGAGAGCCCATCTTTGTACAAAAAGAAAATGACAGAGCACTACAAAGAGTAAAAACCATAACAAAACCAAAATATAACTATACAACTATGACAAGGTAACTAACATTTATAAGAATCTTCCAGAAGGTGAGGGAATAGAGGATGTGGAGGAAAGTGACAGTGTTGAAAGGTAATAGCAAATGAAAGTAGCCTAAGCTTAGCAGATAGGCTACAATGGCACCATAGAAAGCTGATATCCAGTGTGTGATGACTTATGTCAGGAGATATGCTGATAGAAGTGTGAGAAATAGTAAAATTTGAGTTAATTGACTTCTTGCTATCTCAGAAATGGTTTAGGTCAGAAAAATGAAACTTTCAGGGATGAATCTACAGACTAAAGTATGTCCTGGGAAGGTATTTTGAAGTAACTATCTCCACTCCTTTTCCCTCTAGAGGGCCCTGACCTTTGATGACCTCTAAAAATATGTGTGTTATAAAAGTGAAACCTTGCAAAATAGATTTTTTGCTTAATTGAAGTACAACAAAATTATTTTCAGCTTCATAACTTTGCTCACTTCCATTTTATGAGGTTTTAAAGATATGCAAATAAATTTCTTAAATTTTGAAAAAAAAAACACTGATATAGCTCAAAATTCTACTCAAATAACACAAACTGCATTTTCAGAGCTAAAGGCAGAGAAAAGGCAACTAGTAACTGAAAATTAAGGTAAATGCTGTATGCTAAAAATTTCAATAGGTATAGACCTGTCATGTAGGCAAACTTTGGGGCCCTCTAGAAGGAGAAGCAGTGGAGGTGGGTACTCTAAAATACCTTCCCATGACATACTTTAGCCTGTAGACTCATCCCTGAAAGTTTCATTTTCCTAACCTAAACCCTTTCTGAGATAGCAAGAAGTCAATTAACTAGAATTTTACCTGAGAAATAGTATTTCCAATTGGAATGCCAAGCTAGGCTAAACAATTTGGTCTGATGGTGAGATGTTTTAATTCCCAAGTAGGCTAGGCTACAGTTTCATGAGGAAGTGGGCTTGTCCAGTTAAAAAGCATGGCATGGTAATTGTTTAGTTTTATCACAAGCTGTCTAAACTGGAAACTATGCAGCAAAGCAGCATAGTTTTCAGTTTAGAGCACTAAGAAATGCTAATTCTTGGAGCACATCCATTTCTGGTTGACCCTCCCCCTCCATGAGGCAAACTAAAAATGTGTAAAGTGGGTGGGGTTTTGAAGCCAAGGGAAATGTTGAGGTTGTACAATATGAATGCAATTATATTTGAAACAGGAAAAAGAACATGGGGTATAAGATGTTGGCTTGTGAGATGTTTCAAACAGGCCCAATTGGCTATTTGGGTCAACTTTTGTAGTACTATCATTGTTTCTAATAAGTATTCTTCTTAATTTAAACTCTCTAAGGTGTTTTCTATAAGGTGTTGCCTTGTGAGATGTTTCAAACAGGCCAAATTGGCTATTTAGGTCTACTTTTGCAGCACTAGCATTGTTTCTAATAAGTATTCTTCTTAATTTAAATTTTCAAAGGTGCTTTCTATAAGGTGTTGGCTTGTGAGATGTTTCAAACAGGCCAAATTGGCTATTTAGGTCTACTTTTGTAGTAATAGCATTGTTTCTAATAAGTATTCTTCTTAATTTAAATTCTCAAAGGTGTTGGCTTGTGAGATGTTTCAAACAGGCCAAATTGGCTATTTAGGTTTACCTTTGTAGTACTAGCATTGTTTCTAATAAGTATTCTTCTTAATTAAAATTCTCAAAGGTGTTGGCTTGTGAGATGTTTCAAACAGGCGAAATTGGCTATTTAGGTTTACTTTTGTAGTACTGGCATTGTTTCTAATAAGTATTCTTCTTAATTTAAATTCTCAAATGTTTTCTATAAGCTGTTGACTTGTGAGATGTTTCAAACAGGCAAAATGGGCTATCTATTAGTTAATTATTAGTTAACATGCTAGGAGTTAACATGTTAGGTTTTGGTAGAGGACAATAGAGCTTTTTTGTGTTTTCTTTTTTATTTTTTTTTATTTTAGGGTATAAATTAAAAGGAAAGTTGCACTTTATTACAACTATTAATTAGTTGCAATAGTTAGTTAATGATTAGTTTGCATGCTAGGTTTTAGCAGTGGAAACAGAGCTTGTATATGTTATCTTTATCCTTTACCTTATAGTCTAAACTAAAAGTAAAGTTACAATTTACTGCAACTATTTATTAGTTGCATTAGTTAGTTAATTATTAGATAATCATGCTAGGCTTTGGTAGAGGACAACAGATAGGAGAATGCCCTACAGATGTAGAGTAGCTCCATAGGAGGCTCAGACCAAGAAGGATGTTGTCCCAGGGGGTCCATAATAGAAACTGGGGCACCCTCTTCTGGGGGTCATAAATGCAGGTGGAGGAGGAAGAAGGCCCCTAAAATGTGACTCAACAGGGCCCTCTGCCATGTTCACACATCACGTGAGTTACAAACCTTCTCCCAGTAATGGGTTAAATTCCATGGTGATGCACAACACCATTGTGGGAGGATTCTCCATAGGAGGACAACTGCAGCAGGGCATAAGATCCAGATTTATGGACAACGGCCTCTGTAAAGGGCTGCCTTGACCCTTTTGGGGTACCTGCAAGACTGGGAAACTTGTAGTAAATTTTTCCCACTTGAGTAGTGGCATCCTTTGAGGAAATTATAGCCTAATAAACACAGCACTTGCACAGGATTCTGATTATTGGATATTTTTCTAGGTTTGGTTGTTTTAATGGGCATTTTTGGGCTGAAAAACCTCTTCCTAGCTAATTTATCTACTATGGGTTGTCTCACCGTAGTAGCATAATATTTGTAGGCATGAATATATAATGAGTTGGAGGTAATAGGCTTGGGACTGTCTGTGCAGGATTTCAACTCTTGTTGATAGATGAGCATCACCAAGTGCTGAAAACCATGTTGTGACCGAGATGGGCCCAGGATTGCACAAAGCCTCCAACTTACTGGAGTTCCCAGGGACTTCTTGCTGTCCAGTTCTAAGCCAGCTTAGATATAGTCCAGTCCAGTTCTAAGCCAGCTTAGATATAGCCCAGTCCAGTTCTAAGCCAGCTTATATATATATATATATATATATATATATATATATATATATATATATATATATATATATATATATATACTAGCTGTTGGGATGGCGCTTTGTGCCACCCCAACACCTAGTTGGTGGGGGCGCTTCGCCCACCCCCCAAGCCCTCCCGCGTGCATAAGTCGTTACGCGCCATTGTAGTTATGTCCCTGTGTACCACCTATGAATATAGATAGATTTATATATGTGTTTTGAACTATGTAAAATTTGCGAATATACAACCTTCTTGGCTTTCCCATTGTATATGCATATACCAAGCCTTATGTACTTATAATGACATCATATGCAAATGCTCTTTTTACAAACAAACAAACATGCATACACACAACTCGTTTTTATATAGATAGATAGATAGGTAGATACAATTCAAAGTAACTGCATAACTTTTGCGAATATACAACATTCTTTGCTGTCCAATTGTCACTGCATATAAATAGATTGTCAGGTATACCAACCCTCAAATAGCAACATACAATTGTCCATGGGAAAAACAATCAGTATTAAGATCTATACCACATTTTTCTAATGATTGACCTTGAGCTTTGTCGATAGTGATTGCAAATGCTAATCAAATTGGGAATTGCAATCTTTTAAATTGAAAAGGCAGATCCGTTGGAATCATGGGAATGCAAGGAATAAGAACAGTCTCACCCTCAAAAGGCCCTGTCAAGATTTTGGCCTCTATTACGTTTTCCATTGTTTTTTTTTTTTTTTACGGCAAGTCACGTGCCATTCTAAAGCTTTGGTGGGTTTATGTTATGTAACAATATTATTGGTATGCCTATTTTTAGTTGTAGCACGTGTGGTGGAAATCCTGAGAGATCCACAGAATTTAAAAATTCAGATGGATAATTAACTGCCTCATTTGGTTCCAAAACTGTGTTGCCTGACTTGTAAAGGACTGCCTGGTCTCGAATCTTGATCAAAACAATATTGTTTATTTCGTGGACGTCTATATTTTTGTGTGCAAGAATCGATCTTTCACTTAGCCATTTATGATTTTTATAATTGTTTAGAATATTTGGAGATACTCTTTCAATCAATTCATTTTTGGACGTCACTTAATTACAGAATTCAGCAGGTAGTTGTATACATCCTGAAATTGAGTCTACTGGGAGCTTTCCGTTTCCAATTGCCAGCAATTGATCTGAAAATGTTTGACCAGAGTCATCGTTTTGCAATCGGAAACGTATATTTGTAGTTAATTTTAATGTCTACGTGTGCCCATAAATTAGAATTTTTCAGGCAAGCATTCATTTCGTCTGCAGGGG
The DNA here is from genome assembly GCF_032884065.1 of Artemia franciscana. Taxonomy (NCBI): domain Eukaryota; kingdom Metazoa; phylum Arthropoda; class Branchiopoda; order Anostraca; family Artemiidae; genus Artemia; species Artemia franciscana. The sequence continues at coordinate 15,174,881 of NC_088864.1, forward strand.
TTGATCTAGGTATTATAGGTAATGTTTGCCTGAAATTTCCCGCAAACAATATTAATATGCTGCCAAAAGGTTTTGAATTCCCTTGCAAATCTTTCAAACATTGATCCAGAGCCTCGAGCGATTTTTTGTGTGCCATTGTGCACTCGTCCCAAATAATAAGTTTGCATTGCTGCAATACTTTACCCATCCCATATGATTTGGAAATATTGCACGTGGGAGTTTCTGTAGAATGCAAATTCAGAGGCAATTTCAAAGCAGAATGAGCAGTTCTTCCACCAGGCAGCAGGGTTGCGGCTATTCTGGACGACGCAATGGCCAACGCTATATCATTTTTTGATCAAATTGATGCCAGAATCAGTTTTATCACAAACGTTTTACCAGTACCTCCTGGCACATCCAAATAGAAAATTTCTCCAACATTGTTATCGACACAATGCATTATCGTATCATAAATGTCTTTTTGTTCTGACGTTAACTTGGAAAAGTTATTTTGTACATACGACAATAGATCACTTGTACTGTAACTTTGTTCACGATCCAATTCTACACATGTCAAAACAGCAGCGGTATGATTAGGTGAAGGCATTCCCAAATCCTGAAGAGGTTTGTTTGCCATACATACGCACAAATCTTCTATAATAACTAAAGTGTAGTTATAAATTTCTGATGTAAAATCAAAAGTCATATCTGACATCTGTAACCGTTTTTGATGAGTATATCTTCAGACATTTTCGATTTATATTTTTCCCATAACTCTGTTGGAGCTGAAGGAGAGCAAGTTTCTAGTATGATTCCAAACAATGCACGAATTTGACATGGAGTTGACGTTTCGCACGCGTCATTGATGCAGTTATCCCAGTGTTGGTCATTCTCCAATAAATTCAGAGCTTGGCATGCACTACGGTATGTGTCATGTATAGTACTGTTTACAGTTCTCAAATACTCAAAGGACGTCGGACCGGGTACATTCACCAAAAGTAGGCATAGAAAGAAGCATTCATGTTGATTGGGGTGAATGGTGTAGTGTCTTCCTATTGTGGTATCTTTGAAGATGGTAGGTTGGCCGTCGACTGACTTACCTGTTTTCGGCGTTCAAATAGTTTGTTTTTAGTATTCCACATGTAATACGAAGGCACATCAGCATACAACAGTTTTTTTTGCAAAAGAATCATTTTTGCATAGCGAAAAGAAAGCAGTTAACTTTGTATCCAGTGGATTCAGGGCTCTTTGTTGCATGTTGGATTCCGAAAAATAAACACGTTGACCATTCTGTCAATGTACCGCTAAGTGAACAACAGGTTGACTACGTTCATGTATTGGAAATGAAAGAATTTGCCCAACAGCTTCATTACTGCTTATGTATCTTCCAGCCTGATATTGTATGATTTCGTCGATATCTTTGATTTCGGACTGCAAGCCAAAGACTGCCATGTCACTGCCTTTGTTGACGTATTTACATATGTATTTGATTGCCTTTACGGAGTTAGAGTATTCAACGTTTATGTGTGCATTAAATGTTTTTGATAATAATGGGGAATATGGAACAACCCACTGGTTATCTACTTCGATGGTGGTATATATTGTGGGTAACCATCATTGCCAGTAATTGTGTTGGGTACTAAAAGTCGAGGATATTGCTTTGTGCACCTTCCTTTGGCCATGCATGGTGAATTTTCGTTCAGTGCACTGCAAGGTCCATGTATCGTATTTTTTACAACAATATTATATAACCCCTTATCAACATTTTCATCAGGTATTTCAGCGGAAATCACATCATCAATTTCATTATAAGTAATTTTATCATGTAGCCAGATTAGTATATGTGTGTGTGGCAATCCTTGTTTTTCACGTTGCTCTTGTGATTCCTCGGCATGCTTTCTTTTGGCATTATCTCTTGAAACCGCAAGCCTGTTTTCACGTTGCTCTTGTGATTCCTCGGCACGCCTTCTTTTTTCACTTTCTCTTTTTGCAGCAAGTCTGGTTTCGCGTTGCTCTGGTAGTTCCTCGACACGCCTTCGTTGACAGAAATTGCACATTCCTAATCTGGCATTATCTCTTGAAGCCGCAAGCCTGTTTTCACGTTGCTCTTGTGATTCGTCGGTACGCTTTCTGTTTTTACTTTCTCTATCAGCCGCAAGCCTGTTTTCTTGCTGTTCTTGTGATTCCTCGGCACGCTTTCTTTTCTTACTTTCTCTATCAGCAAGTTTTTGGGCATAGACTCTTTGAGCAGCTTCCTCGGCTGTTGCCATTGTAGGTTCTTCAGTCATTTTACAATTAAACATTTTTCCGTCCACGATCTTCTTACAATTAAAAATTTGTCTTTGAACGAATTTCTTAAATACCTTTAATAACGTCATCGTCATAACAAACATGAGGACAACTAACTTCATAATGACATGATGACATGACGTCACTCGACAAACATAACACACATACAACTTATTTTTATATTCTAGCTGTTGGGGTGGCCCTTCGCACCACCCCAACACCTAGTTGGTGGGGGCGCTTCCCCCCCCCCCCCGCGCGTAAGTCGTTACGCACCATTGTAGTTGTGTCCCTGTGTCCCACCTGTAAATATATATATATATATATATATATATATATATATATATATATATATATATATATATATATTTAACTACGTAAAACTTGCAAATATACAACATTCTTGGCTGTCTCATTGTCTGTGCATATAAATAGATTGTCAGGTTTACCGACTCTTGAACATGCAACATATAATTGTTCATGGGAAAAACAATCTGTATTCAAATCTATACCTCATTATTCTAATGATTGCCCTTGAGCTTTGTTGATGGTGGTGGCTAATCGAACATTCCCTGTGTTCCCGTCGTCATTTATATATCCCCCTGTGCCCCCGGTGTCCCCATTGTTGTTGTTTCCATCTGTCCCGGTCGTCATTTGTATATTGTATATATACAATATATACGTACATATATATATATTGTTTTTGTATATATATATATTTGTGTGTGTGTGTGTGTGTTATCTTCATGGTCTTCCTTCCTAGATTATGGTTAAACTATGTGGCTAATATCAAAAACTGCTTTTTGCCTATATATGCACATCCAATATGTACCCTACTAGTTGGTAATTGAACTGGCTGGCTAGGGAATTGAATATATAAACAGGAAAAAAAGTAATGAGCTAGGATTGTCAGCCATGCATGGAGAAGTTACAGTTTTTTTATGGCACTTGGTATTAACCAAGTGACTTGTAGCAATTGCAAATTCTGTTGGTCTGTCTGTCTGTCCTGGTTTTGCTACTTCAGGCACTTCCAGGCACGCTAGGACGATGAAACTTGGCAAGCATGTCAGGGATTGGGCCAGATTAAATTAGAAATAGTCATTTTCCCGATTTGACCATCTGGGGGGGGGGGGGGGGAATGGGGGGCCAATTAATTCGGAAAAAGTAGAAAAAATGAGGTATTTTTAACTTACGAAGGAGTGATCAGATCTTAATGAAATTCGAAGTTTGGAAGGATATCGTGTCTCAGAGCTCTTATTGTAAATCCCGACTGGGTTCGGTGACATTGGGGGGAATTGAGGGGGGAACCTAAAATCTTGGAAGACGCTTAGAGTGGAGGGATCGGGATGAAACTTGGTGGGAAAAGTAAGCACAAGTCCTAGATACGTGATTGACATAATCGAGACGGATCCGCTCTCTTTAGGGGAGTGGGGGGGGGGGGTTAATTCTGAAAAATTAGAAAAATGAGGTATTTTTAACTTACGAAGGAGTGATCGGATCTTAATGAAATTTGATGTTTGGAAGGCTATTATGTGTCACAGCTCTTATATTAAATTTCAACCTTATCCGGTAAAGGGGTTGTTGGGGGTTGTGAAACCTAAACTCTTGGAAAATGCTTAGAGTGGGGGGGATCGGGATGAAACTTGGTGGGAAAAATAAGCACAAGTCCTAGATATGGGATTGACATAACCGGAACGGATTTGCTCTCTTTGGGGGAATTGGGGGGGGGGGGGTAATTAGGAAAAATTTAAAAAATGAGGTATTTGTAACTTACAAACGGGTGATCAGATCTTAATGAAATTTGATGTCTAGAAGGATCTTGTGCTTTAAAACTGTAATTTTAAATCCCGACCAGATCTGTTGGCATTGAAGGGAGTTGGAGGGGGAGTTGGTGACTGACATAACCGGACCGGATCCGTTCTCTTTGTGGGAGCTGGGGGTTGTTAATTTGGAAAAGTCAGAAAAATTGAGGTATTTTTAACTTAAGAACGGGTGACCGAATCTTAAAGAAATTTGATATTTAGAAGGAACTCATGTCTCAGAGCTGTTATTTCAAATCCCTACCAGATCTGTTGACATTGGGGGAGCTGGAGGGGGAAACCAGAAACCTTGGAAAATGCTTATAAATGTCGTAGATACGTGACTGACGTACCCGGACTGGACCCGCTCTCTTTGGGGGAGTTAGATGGAGGGGTTCAGTGCTTTGGCGAGTTTGGTGCTTCTGGACGTGCTAGGACGATGAAAATTGGTAGGCGTATCAGGGAGCTGTACAAATTGACTTGATAAAGTCGTTTTCCCCGATTCGAACATCTGGGGGGCTGGAGGGAGAGGAAAAATTAGAAAAATTGAGGTATTTTTAACTTGCGAGTGGGTGATCGGATCTTAATGAATTTTGATATTTAGAAGGACCTCGTGACTCAGAGCTCTTATTTCAAATCCCGACCGGCATTAAGCCTCTGATTTTCCTTTTAAAGCAATCTATTGATTCTTAGAATTTTGCTAGAGCTCATACCATATGAGCTCTTGGCTCTTGGCTCTTCTGACCTCATCTCAAGTGCCATATGAGCTCTTAGTTCTTGTTTTAAAGGGTGGGATGGGCAAACTATTAATTTTAGTTTTGGCAAAGGTAGCACTGGAAGGGCATTAGCATAGAAGGATTTCCTGCCATGGAGATTAAGGATGCTTGGAACTATTTTTATTTTTAAAAGGGAGGGAGCATCTGCTGATATCCTCATTAGTAAACTCTTGTTGGTAATAAGGCTAACATTGATAAGTACTGCAAATTTCCCTGTTTAAGTCTATCACACTGAGGCAAGCATAAACTAAAAAAAAATACCTTTGGAAAATTGCATAATTAGATTGAAGTCTGTCAATTACAGACAGTTGAAATTTTTGTTTCTTGCCCAAATCCCTTGGCTTATAAATGCAAGTTCACTTGCATAAGAGTCGAGGCAGATTGCAGGAGGCCCTTGTAGGCCTTGAATTGGACTCGTTATTTCCATTTGTCAATATGCTGCTTCCCCCTTTCTGCGATCGTGAATTAACCTGAGAGAGGTTGAACCCAACCCACCGTGAATTAGCATGAGACAACTTTACAACTTTTCAGCAATCTGTAGCCATTGCTGTTTTCTTTTCCTGCACCAAATTTACCATCGCTAGAATACCTTGTACCCATGTTTCTACCAATCTAGGCATTAAAATCTCATAATAAAACACCATAATTCTACCTGGGACCTATCTATCTGCTCCTGGTGCTGTAAGTAAAATTCGTCTGTGTTACTACTATCTCTTTCAGTCAGTTCTACAGGGACATATTCTACTATAACTGATACCCTGCACTTTTTACTCACTAAATAAAAAAACAAGTTTTTTAACTGCAAGTTAAAACGAACAGAAATTATTCCGTATATGAAAGGAGTTGTCCCCTCCTCAACGCCTGGCTCTTCACGCTAAAGTTTGACTCTTTTTCACAAATCTACTTTTTAAAACGATAAAAAAAACTTTAGCGTTAAGAGCGAGGCGTTGAGGAGGGGACAACCTCTTTCATATACGGAATAATTTCTGTTGGTTTTAATCTTTAATGTTGTTCCTTACTTGCAGTTAAAAAAACTAGTTTTTTTATTTGATTTCTGAACGTTTTTGAATTAATGCATGTTTTGATTTTGGCTCACAGCACATGAATAATTAAAACGAAATTTACATATTAATTTTTTTTTTTTGCTAAATGGATTTCTCATAGTTTTGATCGGACGATTTTGATAAAAAAAAGGGGGGTTGCCCTCCAATTTTTGGTTACTTAAAAATGCAACTAGATTTTTCTACTTTTTTCAGAACGTTTTTAATATGAGACAGTTAAAAATAATTTTTTAGTGTAATTCGGTCAAATTTCCCCTGGAATATTTACCCCCCTAAATTTCTCTCCCTAAGAAACATTCTCTCCCGACAGAAATCCACCCAATGCCCCCCCCCCAACAAAAAAAATCTCAAACGGGCAAATTTTATAACTCACTGACCTCTCCATGCGGACTGTGGGAGGTCATTTTACACCTAAAGACATCAGTATTTGATTTTTCTACTATACTGAACAAAATGGCTATCTCAAAATTTTGATCTGATAATTTTGGGGGAAATGGGCGTGGGAGGGGTCCCAGTTACCCTCCTATCTTTTTGGCTACTTAAAAGGGCGCTAGAAATTTGAATTTCAATTCGAATGTGTCCTCTCTCGAGCTTCAAGAACCATTATTTCGATATAGTCACCCCTGTGGAAAAAAAAACAAATAAGCACGCATCTTTAATTTGTCTTCCGGCAAAAATAGCAAAATTCCACATTTTTTCAGATAGGAGCTTGAAACTTTTACTGTAGATTTCTCTAGTACGCTGAATCTAATGGCGTGGTTTTCATTAAGATTCCTTTCATTTTAGGGGGTGTTTTCTCCCTTTTGCAAAAATCAGACAAATTTTCTGAGGCTCTTAACTTTTGATGGGTTTCACTAACTTGATGAATCTTATATATTTGGAATCAGCATAATATGCTGATTCTTTTGATGCATCTATTGATCTTAAAAGTCTGTTTTTAGAATTTTTGGTTACTATTGAGCCGAGTCGCTCCTTACTTACAGTTTGTCACCATGAACTATTTGAATCTTAAGAAGTCATTTTATTCGGAACAGTCCTAACATCTAATAGCTAAGCCTTCGGGGATGCCATAACCCCAGAGCAAGGAATTTAAATTATGCAATTTGTCTATTTTTGATCCGATACGCTGAATCTGATGGTGTGATATTCAATATGATATTTTATGACTTTCAGGGGGTATTTTAAGGCAAATCTTCTCAGGCTCGTAACCTTTGATGAGTAAGATTAAACTTAATGAAGCTTATATGTTTGAAATCAGCCTAAAACTCGAATTATTTTGATATTTACTGGTATCAAATTTCCGTTTTTTTAGAGTTTCGGTTACTATTGAGCCAGGTCGCTCCTTAATTACAGTTCGTTACCAAGAACTGTTTGATTATAGGTTATTTATGTAGAAGCTCATGAAAACAATGGTTAAGGTGGACACTTGCTCAGTTTGATGGCCTTGGTCTAATTGTTCCACCTTTTGAGGGCTGCCAAATTTATAGACTATTGATCTCTTATAATATATTTTTACTGGATGTGACAACAAATACCCTTCATTTGGCAAATAATTTGTATTAGTACTTGGTTTAAAGTTTATCCTACGAAGAGACACAGGCTATCCAGTACAACTCTAAACAAGAAGTGCTAGACCAAATACTTCCATCGAGTTATGTCTTATCTGTGTGGTTGAATAAACTTTAGTCCAAATCCAACCCTTGTCCCATTTGTGGCCACGCTTCTGGAGCCTCTCAAGTGCTTCAACATCCTTTCTGATAATATTATACCAACATATCATCTTGCCACATGGTTGATGCAGACACTTGCTTTTCTACGGGTTTTTCAGATGATTTTTAAGAAGGTTATTTTTTCTGTCTCCTTTATTTGTTGTTTTGGTATTCAGCAATTTGACTAATTCTATTTACTTTCAGATCTTGCGTAAATTGCACAAGCTGTTTACTATTACTCATGGATGAAGAATCAAGCTCCATTAAAACCTACACATTGATAGCTCCTTTTATACAAGCTTTTACAGAATTACATAAAGAATATTTGATTGACTATGCTGCAGACTTTGAGTTTTTTCGGAATAAATGGAAGCTAAAAAGTATGGATAAGTTCACTTATCCTCTAACTCTGCCTGAAAATTCTATTCACTTTCTAGATGAAGCGTTTGATTTTTTAGTTGATCGACTTTCATCCCGATACCATCTTCCCACCCGGATTTTATCGATATACACCATGTATGCGCTCTTTATAAATCAATCAGTATCATCAAATGGTGAAAAAGCAGTTCGAATCAGTATAGCTCTTGATGACTGTAAAAATATAGAACTTCTGAAGAAAATACTCATTGAAGGAAAACATATTGATTGTTTTATTGTGATTTTGAAATTGAAAGCATTTAATGCTTTCGCTGCTGTTGTGGCTAGAGGGCGGTTTTATCGGGGTTTTGACAAAGATACAGCTGGCGATACGTTGGCAACCATAACAGAGACGTTCGCCAATAAATTTAGGAACAGAACCATACCAAACCTAATTAATTTACATGATCATTTGAGACAACAACATATAGACGGGCAAGGTGTGGGAAGTCTTGATCATCTACCATATCCAAACCTGCCTCAAGATCTGACAGTTGAAACGGATATTTTGGCAAATATTTCAAATTTCAGACCGACAGCTAAGGGAATAGCAAAAGAAGAAGAAACAGAGCCTACAATGGAGGAACAACTGGGACCCAAGAGTGTTCCAGGACAGGAAAGAAAGAAGAAGTCAAAGATACAGACAAAGAAGTAAAATGATTTGTTTAATCCATGGTCAGTGAAACAGTTAATGTGATATATTAGTGTCAATTTTATGGCGTATTTCTGGCTAAAAAATATGTGAAATAAACAGTAGTTTGAATTCGTAGTTTCTGTGCATAATTTTTTTTTCTTGCAATTGTGTATCCAAAGCAATGTATTGCAAAGAGCTATGGTATCTGCCATGATTTGAACAACAGAAAATATATTATGAAACTACTAATGACTTTATCAAGTAGAAGCCTTTTTTCATCATTACTCAATGTAAAATAGTCATTTATACTTGTATTAAGATTTTTGTACTTGCTAAATCAAATTTATCAATGTTCTTATGATTGCCAAGTATCATTAGTTCAAATTCAAAACTGAGTATAATTTTTTTTTCTTATAATCATTTTAGACTCTTCACACTCTCTATTGCACCAAATGCTGCTTTTCACCTTCTTATCAACCCTTCCAACAAAGGGCATAGACGTCTTTGCAGTTTCTAATAATTTTTATTGAAAGAGGAGAATTATATTTTCAATAGAGGTATCTGTGGTCAAATTTTTTTAATGGGAACTTCAAGTGGGTTCAAGGGGCATAAAAAGTTTTGTTTCTTGTCCTCGGTGCTTTAAGGGTTCGTGGTTTACTGATAGTATTGTTTTGCAAGTTTTAGTCTTCATTTTTTCTAATTTCATGTCTTTTTGTTATTCATATTCTAGTTTGCTTTTCTCCTCTTCCAGATGGCTTGGTAAAGTCGATTTCAATATTATTGTTTTAGGGTTTTGACCCTCTTAGCTTTTGAATCTTGCATCTTAATTTTTGTATTCTTAGAAATTAATCCAGTTAATGTAATCTTGCATTTATGCATATGTGACAATCTTTAACTAATACCGTTCATATTATTTTAGGTTTTCAGCTTTTGAACCAGGGTAATGAATTGTTTTCAGTGTCTCGTATGGGGGGGGGAGGTATGACCGATTTTTGGTGAAATCGGGTAAAATCGCAGTGTAATTTTACCGGATCAGCTTTATTGAATTAACTTGGATAAGGTAGAATAATAAGTTAGACGAAAGAAAATGAAAATACTGACACGACAACCACTTATATATTGACATCACGAAACGTTGGTTTCAGTCAGTAAATGCGGCGATTTTACCAACTCGGTATCTAACAAAACGTTAAATAAAATGATAAGATTAATGAAAATAGATGATATATATATATATATATATATATATATATATATATATATATAATATATATATATATATATATATATATATATATATATATATATATATATATATATATATATATACTAGCTATATATATATATATACTAGCTGTTGAGGTGGCGCTTCGCGCCCCCCCCCCCCCCCTCCCCCAAGACCCCCCCCCCCCACGCGCGTAAGTCGTTACGCGCCATTGTAGTTGTGTCCCCGTGTCTCACCTGTGAATATATATATATATATATATATATATATATATATATATATATATATATATATATATATATATATATAAATATATATATATATATATGTATATATATATATATATATATATATATATATATATATATATATGTATATATATATATATATATATATATATATATATATATATATATATATATATATATATATATATATATGTTTTTAACTACGTAAAACTTGTGAATATACAACATTCTTGGCTGTCCCATTGTCTCTGCATGATTCCCTGTGTCCCAGTCGTCATTTGTGTCCCGGTGCTTTGTTGATGGTGATTGCTGATCGAACATTCCCTGTGTCCCGATCGTCATTTATGTATCCCCCCTGTGCCGCTCGGCGTCCCCGTTGTAGTTTTGTCCCTGTGTCTCGGTCGTCATTTATATTCCCTGTGTCTCGGTCGTTATTTGTGTCCCGGTGTCCCAGTCTGTAATTTCTCTTTGAGTGTCCCTGTCGTCATTTATATTCCCTACTAGCTGTTGGGGTGGCGCGATTGTAGTTGTGTCCCTGTGTCCCACCTGTGAATATAGAAAGATATATATATATATATATATATATATATATATATATATATATATATATATATATATATATATATATATATATATATATATATATATATATATATATATATATATATATATATATATATATATGTTTTAACTACGCAAAACTTGCGAATATACAACATTCTTCGATGTCCCATTGTCTGTGCATATAAACATATTGTCAGATTTACCGACTTTTGAACATGCAGCATGAAATTGTCCATGGGAAAATCAATCCGTATTCAGATCTATGCCTGATTATTCTAATCATTGCGCTTGAGCTTTGTTGATGGTGATTGCTAACCGAACATTCCCTGTGTCCCCGTCGTCATTTATATATCCCCCTGTGCCCCCGGCATCCCCCTTGTAATTGTGTCCCTGTGTCCCGGTCGGGACTCCCCCAATACTTTAACTCTGGTCAGCTACGACAGAAAGGAGTTTCAAGAAATTGACAGGTTTCTACAGGTTTGTTTGTAACAGCAGTTGTAAGGAGATGGAGGATAACGACAAAATTGCCGAGGATCTGGAAGGCACAGCCATAATAAGATATTTTACTGCTTTGGCTTGTTAAGAAACTAAGAGGGACTAGTCATTCTGGACTTGTCCCAATTAAAGAGAAGAGCAGTGTCTGAACTAGTGATAAATCTAGATGGACAGAATATTTTCAGAATGTCTTATGCCATGTAGAAAAAGATACGGAGAAGAAAAAAAAATTCGACTGTTAAAAGTGAAGGAAAATGTATTTTGTAAGGAGAGGTTATAGACAATATTAAAATGATTGAAAAACAATAAGGCATTTGATGTGATAATGTGGTAAGTGAGTTTTTAAAGTTCGGAATTATCGAAGTTAAGTGATAAATTACCCAAGATTATGAATATGAGCTTTGAAAAAGTGATTTTAGGAAAACTTGTACTTCAACTTAAACCCCTTTATAAGGAAGGGGATAAGAAGGAATGTGGTAATCACGCAAGTATTATCTCGGTTTCTGTCAGAATCAAATTACTTAGCAAGATAATGTTTACTAAACTAAGAGATGCTCGAGATAAAGTTTTTTGAAAAGAACAGCGTGCTTTTAGGGAGGAGGAACGGTGCATTATCGCAATTTTCAATATTAGAAAAGCCTCAGTGAATGTTCTATCCTGGTGTGAGTATACCAGTTAGTACATTGAAGCGATTAGTGCCGAGTACGAGAACAGTGCTGCTGCAGTTAAGGTAGGAAGTGTTGTTAATAGTTGATTGGGCTTGGAATCAGGAGCTGATGAGGGTGGTTTCCTATTCCTGTGAATACAGATTGTTTTGATGGACCTTGTCCTAAAGAGCATGAAATAGGCTATAGGAGAGAACATAGTGTCAACTGGGAAGTTAAAACTCCTAGATTTAGATTAAACAGTCGAATGGATAGCCCTTGATTTAAAAAAATGACAATAAAAATTGCAAAAATAATTACTTCTCGGAGGTTTTGAGAGTTCAGGGTGTTAGGACAGGTTTGAAAATGAATACTCAGGAGACTCTGTCGCTAAGACGATGGTTGAATGAGGGCGAAGTAGTGATGCTATGTAACGGAAAAATTGATCAGTGCGGAAGTTAATGCTTAGCTTCCCTGGGTAGCATTATCATTAAAGACGGTAGATGCAGTGAGTGTTTAGAAATTCGAATTACAATGGTGTGTAGTTGGAAAAATAGGAAGACAAGTCTGTGAACTAGAAAAATTGAAGCCGTGGATATGACAATAGTGGGAAGTAGTGGTCTGAAGCATGGAAACTTTGAAAGGCTGATATTTGTTAGATTTCTCTAACAAATTGCCTTAATATAGTTTTAGATACTCGTTTAATTGACTGTTTATCAAACAGTGAGCTTTATCAAAATAGTGGTTAAAACCTACTTTCTAGGGCTATGATGAAAGAAAGGCTAACAATGCTAGGCCACTTTTTATGGATGAAAGATTATTGATAGACAATGACCGTCCTTTTTGACCATCCACCTGGGGCCAAAAAGAAAACAGAACGTCCCAGAACGAAGTGGGTGGAGGTCATAAGAAAGAATTCAAAGGTCGCTGGAACTCCTTGAGATATTGTAAAGAGTGGAGTATTCAATAGTTTGGGGCCAAGGAGGAGCATGCATAGCGTTTGCGCAAAGATACTTGGTATTGCAGTGAGTCAAAACTCAAAACTGAAGAGTTTTACTGCTGATGATGGACCCTGTATATGTGTTCGAAATATCCAGTTAAAAATTTTTAATTTGTTTCACTGTCAATTAAAAGGTTTCGTCCCTATTTTTAACTGTTATTAATTCTCAGGGTTTCAAGCTGTGGATGTTTCTAATTATTTTTTTTTCAATCTTGATACTTCCAGATATTCTATTCAAACGTTTAAATGTCGACATGTCTGTTGAGCACAAAAATGCAAATTTTAAATTTGACTCAGATTTAGCATTAAGGAAGAGAATTTTCCTGTAAAAATTTTGATTTATAAACAACATTGATTTACAAACAAATATAATTGGAAGGTATGTATCAAAACGAATATAAAAATCATCACTGGTGTATGTAGCAGTTTAGACAATTTTATACAAAACTAGCTGTTGGGGTGGCGCTTCACGCCACCCCAACACCTAGTTGGTGGGGGCGCTTAGTGCCCCCCAAGCCCCCCGCGCGCGTAAGTCGTTACGCGCCATATTAGTTACGCGCCATTGTAGTTGTGTCCCTGTGTCCCACCTGTGAATATAGATAGATGTATATATATTTTTAACTACGTAAAACTTGCGAATATACAACATTCTTGGCTGTCCCATTGTCTGTGCATATAAATAGATTGTCAGGTTTACCGACTCTTGAACATGCAACATATAATTGTCCATGGGAAAAACAATCTGTATTCATATCTATACCTCATTATTCTAATGATTGCCCTTGAGCTTTGTTGATAATGATTGCTAATCGAACATTCCCTTTGTCCCCGTCGTCATTTATATATCCCCCTGTGCCCCCCGGTGTCCCTGTTGTTGTTGTTTCCCTGTGTCCCGGTCGTCATTTGTGTCCCGGTGTCCCATTCTGTAATTTCTCTTTGAGTATCGCGGTCGTCATTTATCATTTGTGTTCCGGTGTCCCGGTCTGTAATTTCTCTTTGAGTGTCCTGGTCGTCATTTATATTCCCTGTGTCCCGGTCGTCATTTGTGTGCCAGTGCTTTGTTGATGGTGATTGATAATCGAACATTCCTTGTGTCCCAGTCGCTTTCTCTTTGAGTGTCCCGGTCGTCATTTATGTTCCCTATGTCCCGGTGTCCCGGTCGTCATTTGTGTCCCGATGTCCCGGTCGTTATTTGTGTCCCGATGTCCCGGTCTGTAATTTTGTCAGTTGACAAACATGACGTCAGTCGACACACAAACATGACGTCACTCGACAGACACACAGACAACTTATTTTTATATATGTAGATGTCCCGGTGTCCCGGTCGTCATTTGTGTCCCGATGTCCTGGTCTGTAATTTCGTCAGTCGAGAAACATGACGTCAGTCGACACACAGACAACTTATTTTTATATATATAGATATACTAGCTAGATATATATATATATAGATATATATATATAGATAACACCTAGTTGGTGGGGGCGCTTCGTCCCCCCACCCCAAGCCCCCCCGCGCGCGTAAGTTGTTACGCGCAATATTAGTTACGCGCCATTGTAGTTGTGTCCCTGTGATTCTAATGATTTCCCTTGAGCTTTGTTGATGGTGATTGCTAATCGACCATTCCCTGTGTCGCCGTCGTCATTTATGTATCCCCCTGTGCCCCCCGGCGTCCCCGTTGTAGTTGTGTCCCTGTGTCCCGGTCGTCATTTATATTCCCTGTGTCCCGGTCGTCATTTGTGTCCCGGTGTCCCAGTCTGTAATTTCTCTTTGAGTGTCCCGGTCGTCATTTGTATTCCTTGTGTCCCGGTGTCCCGGTCGTCATTTGTGTCCCGGTGTCCTGGTCTGTATATACATTCGTTTTTGAATTGGTCTTTTTTTTTAGTTTTTAGGTTTTTACCTTTTTTTAATTTTTTTAGTTATACCTCATGATTCTAATGATTGCCCTTGAGCTTTGTTGATGGTGATTGCTAATCGAACATTCCCTGTGTCCCCGTCGTCATTTATATATCCTCCTGTGCCCCCTGGTTTCCCCGTTGTAGTTGTGTCCCTGTGTCCCGGTCGTCATTTATATTCCCTGTGTCCCGGTCGTCATTTGTGTCCCGGTGTTTGGTTTTTACTTTTTTTTTAGTTTTTTTAGTTTTTTTTCTTTTTTCTTTTTAGTTTTTTTTGTAGTTTTTACCTTTTTAGTTTTTTTTATTTTCATTTTTTTTTTAGTTTTGTTTGTCTCCTTTATTTTTCAGTTTTTTTCCTTTTTTTCTTTTTTTTCTTTTTTAGTTTTTTTAGTTTTTTAGCTTGTTTAGTTTTTTTATTAGTTTTTAGTTTTTTTTTCTTTTTAGTTTTTTTGTATTTTTTATCTTTTTTTTAGTTTTTTTAGTTTTTTTTTACTTATGTCCTGGTCGTCATTTATATTCCCTGTGTCCCGGTCGTCGTCATTTGTGTCCCGGTGCTTTGTTGATGGTGATTGCTAATCGAACATACCTTGTGTCCCGGTCGCTTTCTCTTTGAGTGTCCCGGTCGTCATTTATAATCCCTATGTCCCGGTGTCCCGGTCGTCATTTGTGTCTCGATGTCCCGGTCTGTAATTTCGTCAGTCGACAAACATGACGTCAGTCGACACACAAAAATGACGTCACACACACACAGACAACTTATTTTTATACATATAGATATGCAACCCCTATATAAAAACATGACTATATTTTGTGACTGGTTGGTATTGAGAAGGTGAGAAATTCTGAAGTAATATTGCAGTTGCATTCTGTTTCCATGGTTACCTCAAGTTGTGTAAATTTCCCATTTTTATCATTTATTTTTATTTTTAAATGGTTTATAAAAATCAATGCCATTCCACTGATTCAAACTGAAAATTCAGAGACCCATCTATACCAGCTAGATAAAAAAATAACGCGTAATTATTTGCCTTCAATTATAAAGAATTTATTGAAAATCTATTCTTCTTAAATGATTGATCCAACCTTTGAAGGAGTATTTTGCCTCATATACTTAGTTTTAAGTATATACTTATGCGAACCTTTCGTAAAGTTTAAAGAATATGGCCTTTATTTTAAAGTTTAGGATGAGCAGATACGATTTGCCGAATAATACAGAGCTTTAATTAGATGAAAATAGGCAGTAAAGTGGCCCGCATTTGCGCACCAAAATCCAAAACTTAAATAAATAACTTTTGCACTTCTCATACATTGACTTTCTATTATGCAAATCCCTTAAGAAATACAGTTTTTTTTTAAAAAACACCTTGCTTCGCAAAACAAGCAAACCCCCCCAAAAAAACAGACAGCCAAAAAAAATAATGATGTCAATTTCTTTGTCTCAGTGCCATAATAAGACTCGAAAACAAATTATTGACAGTAAAAAGAATTTAAATATTTTGCTTTTCAGCTCCGTTGTGACAGCACAATCCCAAAATATCATTTCGACAGCCTAAAGAAGTTAGGATTTTAAATTTTCCCTCCTTGTTATTATGAAATGAAGATTTTTGCCTCCCAGTTGGCTTTTGTGGTAAAACGGACAGATTCATTTGATAAACCTAAATTTAATTAAATACATTTTGGCAGTACGCGTCGTTAGTAAAATCTAACAAAGATAGCAATAAGTAACTAGATGCTTGTTTCAAACTTGTTTGTGAGAAGAAATAGTCTTAATAATTAAAAACTTGTTACAATCTAAACTATTAAAAACCAATTACAAAAAAAATAACTTTCTTCCCAAACCAGAGCAAGCGGACCCAAACACAAATCCACCACTTCGTCAGGGGGGCGTGCACCAACCGCGACCCCTCCCCCTGGATCCGCCACTGGTAGTTCCTTGTCATATATCGAATCATCATTTATGATAATTGTAAATTTTTGTTTTTTGGGCTTTCCTACTGAAATTATAAAACTGGTTGCATTCAAACCTATAAGCTTAATCACGCAGCGAGTGGATTTTATCTAACAAAAAAAACAAACTAATCTTTAAATTTTCAGGCATTTTTTTTTAATTTGAATTAAAATATTATAATTATTGCACAGGTACAGTAAATATTTTTCAGTTTACATAATAACTTAAGCTACTCTGAACTGAACTTGAAAAATTTTTCAACTCGTTTTTATGTCTTAAAAAGGCATTGCTTCTACTTATAAGAAAAGAAATTCGGTAATGATATTTTTCTAACAGGATTTCTACTAAGCCTCAAACTTTTGCTTTTCTTTTTTTATGGTTTTTGAATTGCTGTATTCCTAGTTAAAAACATACAAATATTTTTGCAATTACCAGTTTTTTCTTCTTTAAGCAATTTAATGTTTTTTCATATAGGTTCTATTCAAAGATATTTGATTATTAGCGAAGTCCAATTTCTAACAACGATTTCTACTAAGCTTCAAACTTCTTGTTTTCTTTTAAGGTTTTTGAATTGTTGTTATCCCTGGTCAAAATATATGCAAATATTTAGGCAATTACCAGTTTTTGTTCTTTAGGCAATTTAATATAAACTTCTCCATACATGAAAATCTTCAATTTGGAATAACCGAAATCCAGGTTCTTAACAAATTTTCTCAAAGTTCTGACTTATCTAATTTTTTTTGTGTCAGAATATACCAGTCTGCCAATTTTCCCGAAAAAATATATGGAGCCGTTTTCGAGAAAAATACATACATACACAATTATTACTGAGTATCACATACTGAATATCACATATTCAGCATTTTGCTCATAATTACTTAAATATGCAAGGAGATTTGTACTAGTTATATTGATTTTAAAAATAGATGTAAAATTTTAAGCAAAAAATTGATTTTAAGAGGTTTTTCTACAGACAAATCAGCTTGGAAATTTAAAAAAATTAGTTTTATTATAATGAAATTTTAAGTAAATACCGAAAGAATTATCTTAAAGTACTTGGCGAAATTTTTGGATGATTTGCTTTCCTTGTTACTAAGAATTGCGAGTCCCTGACCTATGATAGTGGATTTCCGGTGGATTTTGTATATGTTACTTTCTCAGAAGGTCTCAATTTGCATTCTTTTCTTTGAATTTTATTTAGGCTACATTTGCATTGATTGAGAGGATTTGATAATAGCGTAAAATGGTAACACATGTTCAGTTTTAATAGACATGGTGGATAGTTATGATCATGCAGGTTAACATAAATACAAGAGGGCAAAAACCAAGGTAGGATAAGTTAGTTCTGGAGTTATTTAGTTGTTTTGCATTGGTTTTTTAATAGGCATATATTTCAGTGGTGATACCTAGGACGGAGACACAAATAATTACTATATTAATTACCAAAGCAGAAAAACAGTCTTCTTTTCACCTTCTGTCTTTCTTTTTTGTTTATATGTTTTTTTCTTTTTGTTTCTTTATAGTGTGTGTTTATTTCTATGTTTGTACTGTTGAATTAAGGATTTCTTCTTCCATATATGAATATATATAAATTGAAATTCTGAATTTTTTACTTCTGTTTATACTTATGACACATTATGTGGGGTACTGGATTGCTATGATAGCGACACGTTATTAACAAACAGCACAAGTTATTAAACTCTACCGTTTTCTTGAAAATCATTTTTTTTGTAAACTTAAGGATTTCCTCTGCAACATTATTAAAGCGTCAAGTAAAAACTATTCATAGTTACGAGCGGGAAATGTACTGTGAACTTGTTGTTTCTTTTTCTGGTTTTAACTTATTTTACAAACCCTTTGACCAATTTTTAATACTTTTTGGGTCGAAATTAAATCATAGTTGTTGTTCGATTGTTGTATGAACTGTTTCACTCTTGATAAGATTTTTCTATATCCGAAAAAAAAAATGGTTATGACTAGCCCAGACGGACTGAATTTGCACTTTTAGAGTCGACAAACATAACAAAACGTAAACATAACGACACTGACTATAAAAAAAACTTTGGCTTCTTCTTTTCCCATCTCCTCAAAATTACCAAAGGTAGCTGACTAGCCAAGTCATTCTTATAATCTCATTCTCAAGTCAACAATTGAAACATTGTTTCATTCAGTGCTACCTAAAATTTGTTGATTTTTGTATAGATGAACGCTCGACATATGTTAGAAGAAATAAACTGTAAATTATTATATAATTGATACGTAATTTCAAGGTATTAAGTGTGGCTGTTCATTAAATAGGCTGACATAAGTTTTTTTTTTATTGAGTGATGTAAGCTGGCTTACAAGGCTAGCAGCTTCAGATTAAGCTCTTTTGGGTATTACTCTGTTGTAATACAGGGATGGTGAAAAATAACTAGACTAGCCTAGGCTACACAATTTGATTTCCCATTTGTTGCTCTTTCCAAATAGTGTAAGTCTTACCATTGCAATAGGTTGCAAGCTTCCTGAATGAATTTATTCATATTCATATAATTTAGATTGGAAGAAAGTGGAGTGCATCACTTGATGTCTTCTTTGTGCTCTGTTAGTTCAACAGGCCTAGTTGCTTTGGGGGCAAATTGCATTTTGAGTCCTTAATGGGGTTTCAAAAGATAGCTTATTACTTTGTCTATGGTTTTTAGACTAGGGTAAAAGACCTCTTTTGGAAAGATCACTTTTCTTTGGCATTCTGATACCAATGGCATTTAGAACCACCCCTATTTTACTGCAACATGATGCAATGTAAGGGCAGTAACAAGAACCCCACCTTCTAGGTCCAATTTTCACCAATAATTTGTCAGCATAAGTTAAAAATGTGGTCTCTGTTTTGACAAGCAGTTGAAAAGAAAAAAATAGATTATATTCAATACTTGTGATTTAAAGAATAAATATCAAGCAATAGAAGTTACATTTTTTGAATCAGAAGAAAGAAATGGGGAACTCTTCCACAGAAAGTTCCTCCCATGTAAAATACACCCCCCTCCTGAAAAAGTCCTTCCAGACAATTTCATCCTTGCTGAAAATCCCCACCCTCCATAAAATTCTTTTGCAGAAGATTCAGCCTAAAAAGTTCTCTTTAGCATACTTTCATTTGAAAAGCACTATGTTCTAATTGTTTTTCTGATCACTCTGGAAATCCCCCTTTTCTGTGGAAATTATTTCCCCTAAATCCAAACTTAAAACTTTATAACTTAAAGACCTATCCTCAGGGGCTGGAGGGGGGGGGGGGTGGTGGTTTGAGTTACATCCAAATAGTAATTGGGCTTCCCAACTATACTGAACAAAATGGCTATCTCAAAATATTTTTCAGGTGTTTTTGGGGGAAAAGGGGCATTGCAAAGGCTAATTGCCCTTCAATCTTTTAGGTCACTTAAAAGGGCTATAGAACTTCCAATTTCTGTTCAAATGAGCCCTCTTTTGATTTTCTAGGACCA
Source organism: Artemia franciscana (assembly GCF_032884065.1). Classification (NCBI taxonomy): domain Eukaryota; kingdom Metazoa; phylum Arthropoda; class Branchiopoda; order Anostraca; family Artemiidae; genus Artemia; species Artemia franciscana. The sequence goes on from NC_088864.1 coordinate 15,195,032, forward strand.
TTGGATTTATGTAGTAACCCCTAGAAAAAAAATAAACATATCCAGGATCTTTGTTCTGACAAAAAAAAATAAAAATTCTACATATTAACAGATATGAGCTTGAAACCTCTACAGAAGGGTTTTTTGATATGCTGGGTAGGATGGTGTGATATTCATTACAATTTTTTGACTTTTAGGGGGTATTTTCCCCCTTTTTCAAAAATCAGGTAAATTTTCTGAGGGTCTTAGCCCTTTTGCATAAAACTAAGCTTAATGAATTATATATTTGGAATTAGCACAATGAGCTGATTCTTTTTATATATTTATTCATGTCAAAATTCTGTTTTTTAGAGTTTGGGTTACTATTGAGCTGTGTTGCTTGTTACTTACAGTTTATTACCACAAACTGTTTAATCAAAGTTATGCAAGGATTTTAATTTTCTGTATTTGGAGGGTCCAAAATGAAGATACTTTGCCTCTGTGCAGATTTGAACATCTATACATATTACACTTGGTCTGGTTCATGATCATAGCATACATGCCTAAAATTCATAACAGTTAACAATACATTTCATAACTGCAGTATTGACAAAAATTGATGCAAGTCTTGCAAAACTATATTGTAAAATCTAATGCAACTTGATGCATTGTTTTACACTGCAAATGTAGTCTTAATAGGGCAAAATACATTTTATCTTCCATTCTTCATTATCTGAAACTAGAGAGTATCTATATTTCAAATTTGCTTGTTCTTCATATTAAACAATAATATCAGTTTCACCTAAAATACAGTTCTGCATAATCAGGTATGGTAAAGCCTTTTTGAGCTAAGTATGAACCCTTTCCCTGTTTCTTGTGCAAACTGGTTGGTCCATATCCATGGGGCCTAACCTCTTCCCAAAATCTTTAGTAGATAATTTTTTATATTTCCAACAAAGTTTGAACATTTTTTTCAAAGCATCCCCCATGCTCTAAGAGAATTTCTGCTGTATATGCCTAGAATAGGGGTAAACACTATTCTCCATAGTTCATTCATGTTTCTTCTTTTTAAGGCTTCTCAGAGTTTAGCTTAGAGATTCCAAATCTAGCCCTCACTGGGAGAGGCTAAGCTTAAATTAAGTGTTATCTCATTTATGTTATTGCTATCTTACTCCTTATTGCCTGCTGTACCAAAAGTGGGTAGCAAAGTACCAATGCTACTTGGCACTTTTCAAATTTGTCTACAGATTTTGTCTGAAAATATCATTTTTACATATTAACAATAATTTTTGCTCAAAGAAAAGCTGTAAAAACACAAGTTTTGCTCTGCCATGCAAAAAGTGCAGTAGCATAGTAGCAATGCAACTTGGTAGTTTTCATGGCCTAGTAACATTTGTTGGCAGATTTTGTCTGAAAATACCAGTACTTCCACTATCCCCAAATTTTTTGGGATTTTCCAAAAATTTTGTCTTCCAGAAAAAAAAATCTGTTCCCCAAAAATCCCTTGTCATTCAGAGTTGCCACCTCTAGTGGTTTACCACTAGTGACAATCCGCCCCTAGTAACTTTCACTTAACTTGACATATTTTTTTCACTTTGGAAAAATTTTGTTTTCTTTTGCTATTTTGTTTAATTTTCAAAGGTCCGAAAATATAAGTGAGTTAGATTAAAAAATTATTCTAAAAGGTAAAAGGGAAAGCATGGTACCTGTGCAGAGAGGTGGAAGATATCATGATAAATTTGGAGAAATATTCACTATTGAGCAATAAATTAGATGAACATACCACTCGAGACCTTTTTTATGCTCTTTCAAAATATAACTGTCATTTTACTAAGAAATTAAACAGACCTTTTAAGATGATACCTTTTTCTGTTATTTGCTGCAATATAATTTGGGATTATTAGCTTGTACTTGGTAGAAAACAAGTGGTGAGTGACAGAATACATTGGAGTTATATAATTTGGGCTATATATTTGCAATTAATTAGGGAGGGGGGTAGGTTAGTTAGGTCATGTTACCCCCCCTCCCCTCCTTAATGTGCAAATATATAGCCCAAATTTCTATCTAAAGTACTATATTGTCATCAAATTTTGGTATTTTTCATTAGAATTAAGCCAACTTCACATGTTGAGTGTTGGCTGCATAATACATAAGTACAAATTAAAGGAATTGATCTTTTTTTGTCAGGAATCTTCACTGTTGAATTTTTCTGCATTGTTATCTACAAATTTAGTACTTCTCTTTTTTCCTTGAGAATTTCATTTTGCAAATAACCTTTTATCTTCAAATGCATTCCTCTCCACCCCATCCCCCTTCAACATTGCTATTCTAGTGCCCCTCCCCCTGCAATATTTTTGGCAGATATTCATGCTTGGTTGAGATGTTCAACTGCAGTCTAGGATATTTTACGGCCTAGGGAAGTTGTTAAATAAGTGAATGTAATTTTATTGGATAGATATTTTCCTCAAATTATGGCATTGGAAATTGTTTTAAATACCCAGGCTTACGTCCACAACTTCTAATGTTTGAGCAATTATTGACCCTGTATGACAGCTAATCCTGAGATCAAAACAATATAATAAAAAAAATTGTGGTAGAGTTTGTCATTTAAAGTTTTTCCTAAATAAAATCTTCATACCATAAAAATTGCAGCCCCTCCCCTCTGCCCCTCTTAATAAGACAAAATTAAGCTATATATTATATTCAAATTCAGGGAATAGTTAATGAAAAACATAAGTGACCCAAAAACATGATTCATCAAAAAGTAAATATTATAGTCAAAAGTAAAAATTCATTTATTATTTGCAGGATATTTTTTGTAATATTTTATATTATTTTCAGACTTTTTTTTTTTACAATGGTTGGTTTGTAATTCTTACTCTGCTACCGGATATCTGTGTTTGAAAACTGATCGAACAGTTTTTGGTAACAAACTGTAATTAACTTGACTCAACAGGAACCAAAACTCTAAAAAAGAGCAACTACAAAACAAAAAGAGCTGTTTTTGTTTTTTATATTCTTTTTTATTTGCCAGGTGACATATCTCTTCTGAAATATCTCTTCTCACAAGATGTATAGATCTCTTCTCACGCTGCTACTTTTAAAACTTTTTCATAGTAAAAGCTCATTGAGTTTCTATGTTGCTATGGGAAAATTCACATTTAAGTCGTTGTCATCCTTTTTCTTTGTGGACAAGATTTTACTTACTCCACTTCTCTTCAACTGAAAGTAAATATTAGTTCGAATCTCGGACAAATAGCCAAATTCTCTCAAAACTGTTTATTTGACAGTTGAAAGAATCTTAAAAGGACTGGTAGCTATCAAGGTGCTGATACAGTTAAAGCAGGTAATGGGAAAGCAAAAACGTGGAAGAATAGTAATCTAAAACAGCCACACTACAATGTTGCAGCAATTCCTCCATTTATTTTGGGGATTAGATTCAGGGAAACTGATATCACAGCTTCATAGCGCATATGACCGCCAGGCTGCCAATCAGTATTGTTCTCCCAGAAAATAAATGATGCTTTTTAGAGTTGTAGTATAGCGACCAATGAGTATAAAGCATGAAGTTGAGTATACATTATCAAACATTTTTGGGTAATAAACTGTAAATAAGTAGTTAACTGACTCAATATTAACCAAAACTCTAAAAAACAAAAGTTTAATACCAATTTATTCATCAAATGAACCCAGTCTTTATGCTTATTTTAAATATATACGTTTCACCAAATTTAGTCTTTCCTGTTAAAAGCTAAGTGTCTGGGAAAACTTGCCTAATTTTAAAAAAAGGGGGAAACACCCCCTAAAAGTCTTAGAATCTTAATGAAAATCACATCGTCAGATTCAATGTGTCAAAGAACCCTACTGTAGCAGTTTCAAGCTCCTATCTGCAAAAATGTGGAATTTTGGATTTTTTTTTTGCCAGAAGAAAGATCATGAATGCATGTTTATTTGTTCGTTTGTTTTTTTCCCAGGGGTGATTGTATTGATCCAGTGGTCCTAGAATGTCGCGAGAGGGCTAATTCTGATGGAAATTAAAAGTTCTAGTGCCCTTTAAAAGTGACTAAAAAACTTGGAGGGTTAGGCTAACATAGATATGGTTAACAGTATAACAGATGAATATGTTGCAAATGAATTAAATTACATTTTTAATTGTGATTCAGGAAACTATTGATATTTCTAACTGCAATCTATGCTAAGTTGTTACTCTTGAAAGTTTGTCTAACTGTTACTCTTCAGAAAGTTTTGCACATAAAAATACTTTTTGCTCAAGGTAAAGCTGTTATAACACAAGTTGTGCTGCTAAAGTGTCGGCAGCTTTTGGAATCCTGCTACTGGCAGCTTTGGACCTTTTTGCACACCTGCTTATTGCCATGTTTCATCAAATAATTCATAAATTTGTTTCATCTGAAACATTGTGTTTTGTGCCTTTTCCAGTAGTATATTACATTTTCAAAAAAATCGCTACCTTAACGTTATTTCTAATCAAAAATTTGTCCCCTGAATCTCCCCCCCAGAAAAAAGAAGGTTGCAGCGCCCTTAGCTGCTCAAGTGTATACGAAGATGACTTTGGCTTCCTCCTAATTCTAAAAATTACCGCGATCGCCTCTGTTTTCCTTCATATGCCATACAATAAACCTTTTATTTCGTTTTTTCGTTGAGGGCCCATTCCCTTTTCAAATTTAAACCGTTTGAATAGATTACTGTATAGACTATGGTTTTGCTTAATATAACTGTTAAAATATAAATGTAATAATAGCTGCGTCATTGACAGAAGTTAATGCTGCAAGATGTCTATATGTAGCAAATATGGTCTGAAAAGAGGTAAAATACGAATTTTCTTGTTGTGGTCTGTGACCTGGAACTAAAAAGCCTCATAATCGGTTAATTTCCAATTCATCTGCTAATTTTTCGTCAAATAAGAGCATGCATTACCAAGTGCTCGTTTACCGTTTTTGAACTAGGTGTGATTCCTTTCTCATGCAAACAAGTAGCCTTGCATCCAGGTTCCCTAAGTGTGACCCCCTCCCAAAATCTTTAGTTGAAAATTTTTCACATTTTCAAACTAATTCCACAAGTTTTTTTGAAATGTGTTTTTGCTAATTCTAATTCAAATTCATATTTTTTGGTATTATGGACGAGCTTTTAAGAAGAGATATGTACAAAAAATAATAGTAAAAATAATATAAAGATAATGCTGTATATATTGTAGGGATATATTCAGGCATAGGAGGGAGGAGCTAGGATGTAGGTAAACTAGAAGCAACTGTTAAAATGCAGCGATTGTATATTTTGTGATTGTAATGAAGCAAGGATGTTGTTATTGTTGAGTTTAGTCCAAAAGAGTGATGAATTTGACGTTTTTTTTTTTCAAGAGACAGCAAATGATGATTATTAGCGAAACATTTTTTGTTTTGTTTTTTTTACAACAAGATTTTTTTTTCGATTTGATGAATCATTTTGATACAATCCTAATAAGAGCTTATGCCAGATTTGCCTCTCACTCAATCGGACTCTCTGTCTTGGCTTTTTTTACAATTAGCCATGGCTTGATGCCCACAACAACTTTATTTTTATTCAAGAATAAAATCAATTGATACAATCCTAATAAGAGCTTATACCAGATTTGCCTCTCACTCAATCGGACTCTCTGTCTTGGCTTTTCCTACAATTAGCCATGGCTTGATGCCCACAACAACTTTATTTTAATTCAAGAATAAAATCAATTGAATTAAAATCAAGTAGTTGTGGGCATCAAGCCATGGCTAATTGTAGAAAAAGCCAGAACAGATAACTTTACCAAAACCATGTGAGACATGCGAATCCGACCAAATCTATATATATAAAAATAAGTTGTTTGTCTGTCTGTCCGCATATGACGTCTGAATTATTTCATCATATACCAATTCAAAAACGAATGTATTCAAGCTGAAGTAGCTGAGTTGGTAAAGCGTTATGTTCCAGGTTCTAGGTCCGAGAGGCTCCAGGTTCGAACCTTTGCTTTAGCATTAATACAAAAGAAGAAAAAAAAAACTAAAAAAGGTAAAAACTACAAAAAAAATAAAAATAAAATACTAAAAAAACTAAAAAAGCTAAAAAACTAAAAAAAGGTAAAAAACTAAAAAGACAAAAAACTAAAAAAAGTGAAAACTACAAAAAAACTAAAAAGAAAAAAAAACTAAAAACTAATAAAAAAAACTAAAAAACTAATAAAAAAAACTAAAAAACTAAAAACTGAAAAAAAAACTAAAAAAGGAAAAAAACTGAAAAATAAAGGAGAAAATAAAACTAAAAAAAAATAAAAAAACTAAAAAATGTAAATGTATTCAAGCCGAAGTAGCTGAGTTGGTAAAGCGTTATGTTCCAGGTTCTAGGTCCGAGAGGTTCCAGGTTCGGACCTTGGCTTTAGCATTAATTCAAAAGAAGAAAAAAAGTAAAAAAGGTAAAAACTACAAAAAAACTAAAAAGAAAAATACTAAAAAACTAAAAAAACTAAAAAAAACTATATTCAAGCCGAAGTAGCTGAGCTGGTAAAGCGTTATGTTCCAGGTTCTAGGTCCGAGAGGTTCCAGGTTTGAACCTTGACTAAATAAAAAGGTAAAAACTACAAAAGAAAACTAAAAAGAAAAAAAAACTAAAAACTAATAAAAAAACTAAAAAAACTAAAAACTGAAGAAGAAAAAAAAAACTAAAAAAAGGAAAAAACTGAAAAATAAAGGAGAAAAAGAAAACTAAAAAAGTAAAAATAAAAATAACTAAAAAAGGTAAAAACTACAAAAAAAAAACTAAAAAGAAAAAAGAAAAAAAACTAAAAAAGGTAACCCCCCCCCAAAAAAAAACTAAAAAGAAAAAAGGAAAAAAAAAACAAAAAATTTTTTCGTCATATACCAATTCAAAACGAATGTATATACAGACCGGGACACAGGGAATATAAATGACGACCGGGACACTCAAAGAGAAATTACAGACTGGGACACCGGGACACAAATGACGACTGGGACGTGTGTGTCGACTGACGTCATGTTTGTGTGTCGACTGACGTCATGTTTGTCGACTGTAAATGACGACTGGGACACAGGGACACAACTACGACGGGGACGCCGGGGGGCACAGGGGGGATATATAAATGACGATGGGGACACAGGGAATGTTTGATTAGTAATCACCGTCAACAAAGCTCAAGGACAATCATTAGAATAATGAGGTATAGATCTGAATACGGATTGTTTTTCCCATGGACAATTATGTGTTGCATGTTCAAGAGTCGGTCAATCTGACAATCTATTTATATGTACAGACAATGGAACAGCGAAGAATGTTGTATATTCGCAAGTTTTACGTAGTTAAAAACATATATATATATATATATATATATATATATATATATATATATATATATATATATATATATATATATATATATATCTATATATTCACAGGTGGGACACAGGGACACAACTACAATGGTGCCTAACTAATATGGCGCGTAACGACTTACGCGCGCGCGGGGGCTTGGGGGGGCGCGAAGCGCCCCCACGAACTAGGTGTTGGGGTGGCGCGAAGCGCCACCCCAACAGCTAGTTGACTATAAAATCACTGCCAGATGTGTTGTAATATCAGGAAAACAATTAAAAGTGTATGTGGACATTCGTGTCCCGCACCATGTACCATACCGTTCTCATCAAATCTTATCTATAACGGATTTGTGTTGGTTCATAAGCGGTCTTTCTTTCGAACGTGTCTGTCGTTGAAAAAAAAAAAAAAGCAGAAATACGTGTACTTGTAAAGTAAGCCTTCTTAGAAGTCACCCAAGTATTTTGTTTCCTTTTTTTATTGCAACACTCATCTTGTGCGTAGCTACAATTACTTGGATAGCTTTTCATTGATCCTATCCCTAGATATATTTCGCGGTTCGAAATAACAATTTCGAAACATGATGTAGGTTAAATGCAGCAAGGGGATTTAGTTCTGGAATTGTTTATTCTTTGTCGCATTGCTCAACTCTTGGGTTAAACCCTGGTATAGTTGCCCTGCATTTCTAAGAAGACTAAAATTGTATCAAGCCGAAATCTTGCAAAATATGGTGCTTTTCGGAAAGAAATCCCGTGATGTTTATTCCCCGCCCACTTTGAAAACATTCGTTTTGATCTTGAGCAGAGTTAAAGAAATTAAAATTTTTTTGTAGTTTAAAAACTCTTTTTTAAGGAGATTATTGGTATTCAGTGATACTTCTGAATCGCTTCCTTTTTCTCAACTTAATTTAATGCCGTTTTACTAGCTGAGAAGGTGTCATTTTGTGGCAATAAATTCTTAATTGTATTGGAGGTTCTTAACAGGGGCGTAATTTGCTATAGAACAGGGGGAGGGGGAAGTACCCTTCTCCAGACCCGAATTCACCCCCCCCTCCCTCTGAAATTTAGTGTCTTCAAAAATATTGTCACAACTAAGATAGGCCTACATAATTCAAGCATCACAGGAAAAAAATCAGTTTCCTTTAGTATGCATTTCCCTTTTTGGTACTATGTGGCTCATTTTTCATTTGATCACTCTCGCTTGACTTGTGAAAATTGGCTTCTACTTTGCGCCTCCCCCCTTGGATTTTGACGATATTACACATCTAGCTCTTAGTATTGTAGCGGGGTTTATGTAAGGAGCAACATTAAAGCTTAAAACGAACAGAAATCCGGTTTTTGGAATCCTCGTGATATTCGGTTTTAAGAGTTTCGGTTACTATTGAGCCGCATCGCTCCTTACTTACGGTTTGTTACCACGATCTATTGAAGTGATGGAAAATAAACCTTTATTTGATGCCCTATTTTGAGTAAGACTTATGCTGGCTTTTTAAAGTTTCATTTTCAAGTTAGATAAAAATCTTTTTGCAAGGTTTATTGTGTGTTTCTGAAAAAAAAAAGAGGCAAAAAATATCGCTTCTTGGTTTATTCTGGAAATTTCGACAAATAAACAGACTCATGATATTTTCCGATATTTTCATAATAGGGTTTTATGAAAACTGAGCTTGCGGTAGTTATTCATAGAATTCAAAATTTTCTCTTTAAATTTCAACTTTGCTCTTAACTTCCATGTAATTCAATATTGTAATGGCTGCTACACCCTAGTAAAAAAAAAAAAAAAAAAAAAAAAAAAAAAAAAAAAAAAAAAAAAAAAAAAAAAAAAAAAAAAAAAAAACGAACCACGGCCCATAGTAACTAACAATTTAAAAACGCGTTTTGAAAATTTTTAGCAAAAAGCTTATATTTATATCTGTATTCCGTCCCTCTCTCCAAAATCAGACTGATAAATTAGGATGAGCAACTTTAAACTCTCAGGATTATGAAGATTCTGAATCAGCATGAAATCGTTTTCTTTTTATGTATTTATTATTTCTAAACTTCTGTTTTTATACTTTCAGTTACTATAAGCAAGGGTCGCTCTTTACTTTGTAAAGGAATTAACCGTAATGGTCTGATAAAAGACTATAGAATTCATTTACGCTTCCACAGGTCACAGTTAGATTCAGTTCGCGCATTGGTTCTCCTCATTTCCATGTGCGTGCATTTCAGGTGTTCAGTTGACCAGGTATGGAATATTGCGCAAAGTTTACCTGATTGGGTTAGTATTTTCTTCATTTTTGTAAATAGTTGGGCGGAGTCTATTTATCCCTTTTTTAACATTTTAAAGAAGGGAATTCTTCTCAGTACTCGTTGAGGAAGTGTTGAGAAACATTGTCATAGCTATGGAGTCATTAGGCTATTCGAAGAACAGCTACACTTTGTAAGTCTTTATTTGTTGCTGAACAAATTCTCCCAATGTCAGTACATTCAGTGTAGTCAAAGGTCACTCAAGAGGTTAGGTGGCCATGGAAAGGGTGCGGGAATTCCCCCCCAGGAAAACTAAAAGTGTTCAAATATGCCATATTTATACCGTTAGAATTCATCTGTATTTTCTATATCTATTCGTCTTTATTTTCAACGCCCCGCTCTTTACGCTAAAGTTTTTTTTACTGTTTAATAAAGTAGAATTGAGAGAAAGAGTCAAACTTTAGCGTAAAGAGCGGGGTGTTGAAATGGGAACAACCTCTTTCATACGCGGAGTAATTTCTGTTCGTTTTAAGTTTTAATGTCGCTCCTTACTTTCAGTTAAAAAAAAACTAGTTTTTATGGCACTTGGTATTAACCAAGTGACATATAGCAATCGTAAATTCTGTCGGTCTGTCGGTCCCGGTTTTGCTACTTTAGGCACTTTAGGATGATGAAATTTGGCAGGCGTATCAGGGACCGGACCAGATTAAATTAGAAATAGTCGTTTTTCCGATTTGACCATCTGGGGAGGGGGGGAGTGGGGGGCCCGTTAATTCTGAAAAAATAGAAAAATTGAAGTATTTTTAACTTACGAACGGTTGATCAGATCTTAATGAAATTTGATGTTTGGAAGGATATCGTGTCTCAAAGCTCTTATTTTAAATCCCGACCGGATCTGGTGACATTGGGGGGAGTTTGGCGTGGGGGAACCTAAAATCATGGAAAACGCTTAGATTGGAGGGATCGGGATGAAACTTGGTAGGAAAAAAAGCAGAAGTCTTAAATACGTGATTTACATAATTGGAATGGATCCGCCCTATTAGGGGGGGGGGGGTTAATTCTGAAAAATTAGAAAAAATGACGTATTTTTAACTTACGAAGAAGTGGTTGGATCTTCATGAAACTTCATATTTAGAAGGACCTCGTAACTCAGATCTCTTATTGTAAATCTCAACCGGATCTAGCATAAGTGGGGGGGCAGTTGGGGGGACTGGAAATCTTAGAAAATACTTAAAGCGGTGAAATCAGGATGAAACTGGATGGGAAGAATAAAAACATGTCTAAGATACGTGACTGACATAACCGGACCAGATCTTCTCTCTTTGGTGGAGTTGGGGGGGGGGGATAATTTTGAAAATTGAGGTATTTGTAATTTACGAAAGGGTGACCAGAGCTTAATGAAACTTGATATTTAGAAGGACCTTGTGCTTTAAAGCTCTAATTTTAAATTCCGACCAGAATCTGTGACATTGGGGGGAGGTGGAGGGGGAAACCGGAATTCTTGGAAAACGTGAAAATTGGGGTACTTGTAAATCCGATCATAGGTGATCGGATCTTAATGAAATTTGATATTTAGAAGGAATTCATGTCTCAGAGCTCTTATTTCAAATTCCGACCAGATCTTTTGACATTGGGGGGAGTTGGAGGGTGAAACCTTGGAAAACACTTGGAGTGGAGGAATCGGGACGAAGCTTGGTGGATAGAATAAGCAAATGTCCTTGATAAGTGATTGACGGAACCGTACTGGATTTGCTCTTTTTGGGGGAGTTAGGGGGAGGGATTTAGTGATTTGGCGAGTTTGGTGCTTCTGGACGTGATAGGACGATGAAAATTGGCAGGCGTGTCAGGGAGCTTCACAAATTGACTTGATAAAGTCGTTTTCCCAGATTCGACCATCTGGGGGGCTAAAGGGAGAGGAAAAATTAGAAAAAAATAGGTATTGACAACTTACGAGTGGGTGATCGGATCTTAATGAATTTTGATATTTAGAAGGACATCGTGACTCAGAGCTCTTATTTTAAGTCCTGACCGGCATTAAGCCTCTTATTTTCCTTTTAAATCCATCTATTGATTCATAGAATTTTGTTAGAGCTCATACCATATGATCTCTTGGCTCTTAGCTCTTCTTGCCTCGTCACAAGTGCCATGTGAGCTCTTAGCTCTTGTTTTAATTTTATATCTATTAAAAAAAACAATTAGCTTATTCTCGGTAGAAAACAAGTGGGGAGTGACAGAATACATTGGAATCATATAACCTGGGCTATATATTTGCACATTAATTAGGGAGGGGGTAGGTTAGTTTGGTCAGGTATACTGTTGTACATTCATCTGTATTATACCGTTAGAATTCATCTCCCTGCCAAATAAATTTCTGTTTATTCCCCCAACGGAAAACTTATGAGAGGGGTTCTTGCCGAAGAATATGCTTAAATATACGTAGTGCTTGTTTTATATATATGCCTGTTTCGTTAGTGTAGTTAGAAATGTAGGCTGTAGAACTGAAACGTCAATTAAGATGGGTCTGAATCATCCTATACTCATCATCTATGGTAAAAAAAAAAGAGCGAAAAGGTACCATACTAATATAGGAATTGTCCTAAACTAGAACATACAATTTGTGTGTCCCAGAAGGTGTCACAGATGGAGGGAATCTCCTATGAAACGTATTTAGTGACTCAGAAATACAGTCGGTAAGGTAAACTTAGGGTACAGTTTTCTAAAAGAAGTCGACAGGAGTGCGCAAGAGGGCTCATTTGCCCTCCTTGAAATATTGATATTCGTGTTTTTCTGTGTGTTGTATAATATTTGTATATGATTTGCCAAATTTGTGCCCCCCCCCCTCTTCACTGCCTGAAGTAAAGTACTATCCACTAGCCACTATAGTTACCATAGTAACCAAAAATACAACTGTCAAGTGTGAAAAAATCGCCATTAGTAGTTGATTCAAAACTGGTACCTACTACTTCGATTAATCTTAATGGTAAAAGTTTATTCGAAAATAAATTTATGGGAATCTCGAAAAATAGCCGGAAAACCCTCAAGACCCTGACTTTGCTTGTTCTGATCAAGTTTTCTTGAAGTTGCATCTACAAACCCAACCTTACAATCTCTGTGTAATATTTCACTATATCAATTAACTCCAACTCTGTTTTGTACAAGGCCATAAGCTAGAGACCTGAAGCCTTTCTTTGTTAATCGAGTTTTTGCTTTTCTCGCAAGGTGCAGTAGCCTCCTTTATAAGTTGGAAAAGATGTGTTACTTTGTTTTCTGCAAGTGTACTCATTGTTATCTCATGGCTTGGAAATCGAGTGCACGCCGTCTGGGAATTTTTTTCGAGGATTGGCTAGAGGACTTACGGATTTTGCGGTGAAGTAGATGATAAACAAATTTTTCTATTATCCTCACAAAATAATACACGCTACAGAGATTTTGTATTTGTGTAGTGATTGTTCATGTTTTCTCCTGAAATTTTAGTAGAAGAGTTAAGTAAAGAGCGGAGTCGGCATAATATATTATTATTTGCAATTCATTTTTTCTCCAAGGTACGTCGTGTAAAAGGAGCTGTCGTAAAAACTTCGGAAGAGGCTCAGTCGATTGGAAAATACGCCCATTCCTCCAACTATTACTTGTGCTACTATGACTGCTATTTCTAATGCTACTGAATGCTACTTCTCAACAAGGAACTTCGTGTAAAACGAGTTGTTTGGAAAAACTCCGTCGATTGCAAAATTTACCCAGTTCTTCTACTATTACTTTTGCTACTATAATTGCTATTGCTAATCCCAAGGGTATTAGTAAAGCTTTCAGCGAATATTGAGGGTGGTATTGAATCAAATCAAAACACACTATATGCATTTGGGTTATCAAAGGGGTGTATTAGCAACATCCCCGCAACACCTTAGGGTTTTAAGCTGAAATTTCAATTGCTACCAATATTACTACCACTTTTGCTACTATTTCTACTACTGCTGCCACTACTGAACTAAATCAAAATAGTTTAAGTACATCTAGGTTGCCAAAATAGACCAGGCTGTCAAGATATCCAGATGGGATATTTAAGGACTGAAATAGGTTTTAAAGTAGCAACTTTAAGGGGAAATTTAGAAATGCTTGTTCTGCGCTCGGCAAAAGTTTTACTTTTCAGGGAAAGTTGAGGTGTGAAACTAAGTTAAAATATACTATTTGTATCCAGATTTAAAAAGGGCATATATCTTTGAAAATCGTTGAAAAACTTTGTCCAACATATAAATAATAAGCCAAAACTTAGGCACCTATAGAGGAAAACTGAAAAGATCTAAAATATTTTTTTCTTATGCAATTAAAAGACTATATCAGTTAAAACCCAACCGGAATTAATAAAAAAAAACTTTTCCACAGAAGCAGTTTTTGAAAGAAAAGTAAAGAAGAACACTAAACCAGAGACAAGCAGAAATGATGCCAAATAATTTTTCAAGATGATTATGGGGAAACATAATCATTGTTTATGTTTCCCATAGGGGGAGACGGTTGTTCACTCTTTAGGGTTTACTTTACGGTCTTCATTCTTTATCACGGTTGCAACCATGATCGGTCTTATTCAGAGCTCTTGCATAGGGGCGATCGAGCTGGATGTAAGAAGGCCTTTAAAATGAATAATCGATTCTGGATTTCTAGCCCAGGAGAATAGCCTTCTTCAGATTTCTTGGTAATGAAGCTATATCAACTCTGTTGATGACTTGATCTATGCAGATGAAGAAGATGGACCTTCGATCTGAAAATAGGCAAATAGTTATTTTACTACATAGCGGACCTTCGATCTGAAAATAGGCAAATAGTTATTTTACTGCATAGCACAACATTCAAGGATCAGGCCATGTTTTAGTTTCCAAGATATCTGCTTGAAGGAATAGAGAAGTTCTTATAGAATCTTATTTTTTTCAGACTACTATCAGATGTGACAAATTAGTGCAAAGAGATCGTAAGATTGCTCCCTTTTGAATTGATAGATGTGAGGAAAATAGTGGGGTCCAGGTTGCTGCCTTGGGGAATCCCAAGGTTTATTAATTTTTAGATAGTAGCAACGTGAGCTAATGAGCAGCTGCTGATGAAGAGTAATTGCAGAAGCTCTTTCTTCCAATAAAAGTATTTTATAGGTTTTTGTCGATCGTTTGTGAACTTGATATGCTCAGGGAGGAAGGGCGGGCTGATGTCTGTTCCCTTGAGAACCTGTCGTTATGGGATTTTTCGAAGATTTGCCTAATGTTCACTGTTTTGGTGAATATGCTTCTCCCCCAAGCAAAAATTTGCATGTTCCTGCTTGTGAAGTCCTTATTTTTCGACATTAAAATATTATATGTTGGAACTCAGATTCTATTTGATTTTAAAAATGTCCTTTCTGCTACGGATCGGGGCAATCACTGTAATTACACTGACGTGCTGTATTTTTTATTGCATAAACAAAAGATGGAGCTCGTGAAGCTTTTTTTTGTTATATGAGAGGTATGCTTAAATACTAAGGTTTCATAAAACATTTTAATCCTGATTAAATCCAGCTCATTTCTAATTTATAAATTTCGATAAATCTTGAAACACTCGCTTAACTTAGTTTTCGGTACGTTTTTTTGAATAAGGATACATAAAAATTCTAAGTCTGTTATTTGGCCAGTTATATGCAAAAGCTGTAGATTTGCTAAGTCTAGACCTCCTGGAAGGATTATCAAATGAACATGTTCGATGCATTTTCGCCAATTTTAAGCTTGCGAGAGTAATAAATCTGGTAAAAAGTGGTTGACAATGACAAAGCCAATAAATATTTGTGTTTTAAGAGCTGGAAACTAAAAATGTCAAATTTTTAACTAAAGAAGACACTTCGGTCGAAAATATTAATAACCGTGTGGTTAAGAGGAGCATATGCCCTAAAAAGTACCTTAACATGGCCAAATACTTCTGTTTTGGCATTTTGACCTTTGAATTTCCTTCTACTTGACCTTCTCCTTGGAGGCAATAAAAAATGATTTTATTTTTACGATTATAATTAGGGCGATAAGGCCCAAAAGCCAAGTCTTGGGGCAGCCCTTCGCGTATTTCTCACGGAACAGTCATTTTACACAATTTTAGAAGCGTCTTTTGAGAATCTATTTTGATATTTTCTTGTTTTCCTCTTCATTCTTACCTGTCGTGGGCTTTTGATCTGATCCTATTTAGCCGTCTCCTTTTTTCCTGATGTCAGTCAGTGGATGGTTGATAGTTTAAGTGACATTTTCTCTATAAGGACTGGGCAATGTCTTATGGTTCTTAGGCACTTAAATTCTAATTAAATACTTCAGCACTTTTGAAAGTTTTTGCTCCAACTTGATTTTTGAGTAGGTTCATTGCTACTCAGACTTGAATTCATAGCGCTCATTCCTAGTAGTGCACAAGGGTGAGAGTTCATTTTCTTTTTAGATTGTTTGTTAATTTTCTCTCTCAAAAGTAACTAATTTGGTTCATTTACGAATTTCCATGTGCTTAATTCTGATTTACATAATCGATCGATAATTCTATTAAAAAAATTACTTTTCAAGGAATCTTTGGACGGAAACTTCCGACCTCCTTATAGCGTAATCAAATTTTTTTTTAAATTCCCAGTTCTTTCTTATAAGTCGTTTGGAAACATTCTAATAAAATGGAAGCGTTTGGTTATATGAAAAGCGGCTATACTGTGTAAGTGTCTATCATATCTCAAACGAGATAGAAATGAAATTTTGTTCCAGATTTGTTTTTAATTATAAGAGTAAACAGTTATATGTTTTAAAAAACAAATATATTCATGATTGGTTGGTATTGTAGTATTGTGTTAGGCCACAGAAAATATTTGTTGTTAAAACAAAACCCGAAGAGCGTAGATATATTCGGCTTGGATTGGCCCAAGAACTAACCAGGACTACCTTAACGTGCCCAAGACTTCTATAGCCAGTATGAATGAGAAAACCTATTTTTCTCATAATTTTGTTTTTTAGGGATAAGGCACCCTCTGACAACGTTTCATCATGCTCCCCCAAAAACTAAGCCACTTCACAGTCAAAATATTCCCTTACAAAAAACAACTTTGTGTTTTGGAACTACTCAATTGCTTGCTTATTGATTTTTTCTTTTAGGTACGACGGTTACAACAAAATGGATAGGAAGATTGATCCCCCTCTTTACATGGGACTTACTCTCAAATCTTTGCTTGAGAAGTCAGATGTCCTTAATACAGTCAATGCTGGTATGAAAACTTCTGACTTTTTTTCTTCCTCGAACTAGTCAGTTTTCTGCTTTCGTACCTTCTATTCACCTTACCGCTTTTATTTTACTTACACTTTCAAATTAACGTTCTTATATATGACTAATATTCAAACAAATATACTGCATAGGGTTTTTGTTGAGCCTGTTTCTAGAAAGTTTACTGTAAAAGGTAAAAAAAAGTCACCCCCTCTAGACTATAACAGGCTTAGGGAAATTATTAAAACATTTATCTTATTGAGATAATTATTTCAAACACTTCAAAAGCTGTAGATGAAGCTCACATTGCACTGCCTTAGGAAGACACTTTAGCTCATCTGTTGCTAGGTTTGTCCCTGTTTTTGTTAGAAAACATAATGGTTGCTATTTGTCATTGGAAATATGCATATAGAGAAAATTCCCTCCATGATTTTTCAGTTGATACCTTCTCTCTCCATGAACTATGTAAAGTTATGCTAAATATCTTCGCTGTCAAGCCTAGAGATCGTGTCTGACGACATCTTCCACCTCTGGATGATTGCCAAAAATTATTTGCTAAGTTGCTCTTATTGGGAGCTTCAAAGCAATAATACAAATCAGGAGGCTATAAGTATGATACAGCATATATTGCCTTGCGATCCTCCCTTTGACAGCAGCTTAGTAAATGGTTGGTTAATGTGCATTTGTCAACGTAGTATAACTCTGATGAAGGTGAATACATCACTTGGTGCCTTTTTTATGCTCTTTTATAATTCAGTAGTTGCTTCTGGGGGAAAGAAGATTTTGACCCCTTCGAGGGGCTACAGCCTAAAAGAATTTTTAAAAAGAGGCTGAAACCCTCAAAAACAACATCACAGCAAAATTGACGTCATTTTTGAGGGGTTTCAGGCTCTTTTTTTTAAAAAATTGCTGCAAATTTGTCAACATTTTACTATTAAGACTAATAAAAATAATAATTGCCATTCCTGAATCAGCTACTAATGACAGTTTTCTCTCACTAGCCAGTTTTCTTTTAGAAGCCTACCTTCAAACTTTTGGTTACTATAGGCTGTTTTGAGCTCTTTTAGCCCCTTGAGGGGCTAAAAGGGTTCCAAGAAGTGTACAATTTTGGGTGATACTGTGTCAATTTACATATTTGGGTCAGAAAGCATATTTTCAAGAACATAGATCTTCTCTGCCCCCCCCCCCATTAATAAAATTATCTTGTCCAGTCCTGAAATTTTTGCTGTATCCATTATTGAATTAAATTGTGCTTTAGTTTTTGGCTGTCGAATAAACTGTTGATGGGACGTAGGTTCCATTTTGTCAAAATTTTGCTGGCGAAAACAATCATGGTTCTTCAAAAATCATTTTATAAAACAAGCTCATATAGAAACATATTATTGTTTAGTTATAGTATTGCTATAATAGAATTCAAACTAAATACTAAGATATAAAATTGTCTTTGTTTAAATTACAAAAAAAAGATAAAGTGGTCGTTTTTAATATATTTTATTTTAACAATACTTTAGGGTCTTTAAAAATTTGTAATAGCTGGATTCTTGGAAATATTCTTTCATATATTTCATAATATTAGCCTATGGGTTCTTGGTATTTAACGAATGGAGATAGAAATTTCCCCTAAACTCATAATTTCCAAGAAAAGATTAATAAAGAGTGAATTGTTGTGAAATATATTGCTTTTGTCCCAGTATTTTTTTTCTTAACCTCAGCGGAGAGGTCATCTTACATGGCGACTGGCTCTTGGATGAAGCTATTTATTAAGTTTTCTCGCCGACATGTTTTCTTAATGATGATAGTCCAGACAAGCTACATTTCGTATTAATTAGAAAAAATTACCATTGCAACTACATCCCCGAACAAAACAAAAGGCAATTGATGATCTGATCTCTCTTTGCGTTAATAGACTCTTTGCGTTCATGGAAATCATTTAAATATTAGTATTTTAAAGGCCTACTACGGCACACCTGCTTTTCCATAGAGTGTTTATCAACCTTTTTAGCGTAGAGCCATCCCCAAAGGAAAAGAAAAAAGGCAGGGCAGTCAACTCAAGACCCTTCCCCCCTTTAACATTGTTTCTTAGCCTAATTATTTAGTTTCTACTACTACTACTAATAACTCACTCGGTAGAGTCTAGTTATGTTATCAGTTATTTATTGATGAATGCTTATTAATGTCTTTAAGTTTTTTTTTGAAACAAAACCAAGTCGTCTCCGAATGGAATAGGAGGATGTCGCAAGGAAAGCTTTTAAGGGAAATGGGAAGTTTTTGAAGGGTGTAGAGGGAGATATTTAATAGATTGTGTTGGAGGAGGCGCGTGCGTAGCTGCGTTGGCCTCAAGCGGCATGGGACTAAAGTGAGTTGTTAGTATCAGAAGTAGTATTATGTTTTGTCCACCCCCTCCCCCAAAGGTTGTGCACTAGAATGTGGATTTTTCAATTTCGTTTCATACAGGTGGGAAGTGGCCAGGTGCCTTTTTTAATATGGAAAGAGACAATGAACGAATTTGAAGTAATCTTCATCCCAGTTTTGCGAAATGGAGTGCTATTCCAAGGTAGCTTTGCGTTGAATTCTTCAAATAAGTGCGTTTTCAAAGCGAAGTCTTTCAAAAAACGCACTTTATGTGATTTTTTGCTGAAAAATGGTATCTGGAACATTTTTACTCTTATCACTATATTACATTATACCAAACACTTGGCAACATTGCTTTTCCCGATGCCCAGTCACCATATTCTTTGATGAAGAAAAATCAAATTTTTCTCATAAAGTCTGTATTCGGACATCAAGCTCCATTCCTCAGTAAGATATCAAATAATGTCTCATTCTGATTTGCGAAGGTTTCTCGTTTCCTAGGATTATAATTAAAAAGAGAAGAATGTAATTAAAAACGAAAAAAGTAATTGAACGGGAAATAAAATTCTGAACTTATAATAAAGATGGAAGGAGATAAAACCTGGGATATACTATCATGTTTTGCTTTTTATTCTATTGTTCTTGGTTGAATTTTTTGGGCTGGAAAAACCTCTTCGTCAGTAAAATCTGCGAAATTGTGCAATCCAGTGTGTTTGAAGTTCACTGTGTCTTGAAGTGTGTTACTTCAAGTAATCTGAAGTTCCCAAACTGTAAAATCTGAAGAATATCCCAAACTGCAAAAACGATTACTTGGTCTGGGATCATTGCTGTTAACTTCTCGACATAAAAAGAAATCTTGCTGGCAGTTAACCTTCCCCCCGTTTACCTCAGTTTAAACCGTCTATTTTTTTCAAAAATATATGCATAAAAGGCAATTTTTTTCGCATGAAAAATCATCATTTTAGCTCGACATCATTTTCACCCTCTTAGCTCGACATCATTTTCACCCTCTTAGAACCAATATTTTTGTTTCGCTGAACAAAGTGGCCGAAAATTGCAACTGATTGAGGTCTCATCTCTTTCTTAATGAAGGGTAGAACCTGCTGAAATGTGCTTTAGCACCTGAAACAGATAGAGCCTGTTCTGGAAACAAATTGCAACCAGCCATGTGAGTCATCCAGAATCAAAACAAAAAAAGGTCTGCTTTTAAAAATGTTAAGGCAGGACGGGCTCTCAAGGAATCTCCCTGTACCTCTCCTGTTAAACATTTGGAGTTTGCCTGGCGCTCCTGAATTAGAGATATCGGCGGTTTTTATTTTAACCGATATAAAAAAAAAACTGGTGAATATTTTGGTCTAATCAAATCTTAAAGCCGACAATTATTTTTTTTATAATTCCAAAATAATTATAAAACCTGTTTCGGGTTTGCATTCTAGATTACTACACTTGACACTGTTGTTGTGGGTTATCAAAATATAGAGCAATAATATTTTATTCAACAATCAGAAACTTATTTATATAATATATACTTGCTGGCTGCAGTCCCTTCAAATACTTTAAATATTTGTCTTCCGAAGTCAAAAATTCCCCTCAAAAGACTAGATGCAGCTGTAATCGGAGCACGTAAGAATGCACAAATCAAACAGTTCGTGGTAACGAAGTGTAGTAAGGAGCGACTCGGCTCAATAATAACCACAACCCTAAAAAATGGAATTTTGATACCAATAGCTACATCAAAAGAATCGCATTTCAATGCTGATTTTAAATATATAAGTTTCATCAAGTTTAGTTTTACCCATCAAAAGTTACGAGCCTGAGAAAATTTGCGTTATTTTAGAAAATAGGGGGAAACACCCTCTAAAAGTCATAGAATCTTAACGAAAATCACACCATCAGATTCAGCGTATCAGAGAACCCTACTGTAGAAGTTTCAAGCTCCTATCTACAAAAATGTGGAATTTTGTATGTTTTGCCAGAAGGCAGGTCACGGATGTCTGTTTTTTTTTTTCAGGGGTGATCGTATCGACCAAGTTGTCCTAGAATGTTGCGAGAGGGCTCATTCTAACGGAAATAAAAAGTATTAGCGCCCATTTTGAGTGACCAAAAAAATTGGAGGGCACCTAGGCCCCCTCCCACGCTAATTATTTTCCCAAAGTCAACGGATCAAAATTCTGAGATAGCCATTTTATTCAGCGTAGTCGAAAAACCTTTTAACTATGTCTTTGGGGACGACTTACTCCCCCACAGTCCCCGTGGGAGGGGCTACAAGTTACAGACTTTGACCAGTGCTTACTTATAGCAATGGTTATTGGGAAGTGTACAGGCGTTTTCAGGAGGATTTTTTGGTTTGGGGGAGGGGTTGAGAAGAGGGGGATATGCTGGGGGAACTTTCCATCGAGGAATTTGTCATGGGGAAAGAAAATTTCCATGAAGGGAGCGCAGGATTTACTAGCATTACTTATAAAAAAATAATGAAAAAATAAATATGAAAAAGTTTTTTTCAGCGTTAAGCAAGGAGCAGCATTAAAACTTAAAACGAACAGAAATTATTACCCATATGAGGGGCTCACCTCCTAATACCTCGCTCTTTACGCTAAAGTATTTTTTAGTAATTTGAACAATTTATTCTACGGCTTTTGTGATTCAGGGGTCATTCTTAATGAATTGGGACAAAATTTAAGCTTTAGTGTAAAGAGTGAGGTACTGACGAGGGGGCGAACCCCCTCATATATGTAATAAAAACATGAGAATACAGAAGTTCGCTACGTAAGCTAATTTGTAAGTTACGTACATCTTTTACTAATTAAAAGATTCGTAAAGAATTAAAAGTTCTAGTTGCCTTTTTAAATAACCGGAGGGCAACTAGGCTTCCTCCCCCGCTCTTTTTTTCTCAAAATCATTCGATCAAAATTATGAGAAAGCCATTTAGCCAAAAAAAAAAAAAAAAATGCAAATTTCGTTTTAATTATTTCTCTGCGGAGAGCCAAAATCAAAACATGCATTGATTCAAAAACGTTCAGAAATTAAATAAAAAAAAACAAGTTTTTTTAAATGAAAGTAAGGAGCGACATTAAAACTTAAAACGAACAGAAACTACTTCATATATGAAAGGGGCTGCTTCCTCATCAACGCCCCGCTCTTTACGCTAAAGGTTTTTACTTTTTTAAAAAAGAAGAGTTGAGAGAAAGAATCAAACTTAAGCGTAAAGAGCGGGGCGTTGATGAGGAAGCAGCCCCTTTCATATACGAAGTAGTTTCTGTTCGTTTTAAGTTTTAATGTCGCTCCTTACTTTGAGTTAAAAAAACTCGTTTTTTTATTTAATCAAACAGTTTCGTGTAGTAAGGAGCGACCCGGCTCAATAGTAACCGAAACTCTAAAAAATGGAATTTTGATACCAATAGTTACATCAAAAGAATCGCATTTTAATGCTGATTTCAAATATATAAGTTTCATCAAGATCAGTTATACCTATCAAAAGTTACGAGCCTGAGAAAATTTGCCTCATTTCAGAAAATAGGGGGAAACACCCCCTAAAAGTCATACAATCTTAAAGAAAATCACACCATCAGATTCATCGTATGAGAGAACCTTATTGTAGAAGTTTCAAGCTCCTATCTACAAAAATGTGGAATTTCGCATTTTTTGCCAGAAGACAGATCACGGATGCGTGTTTATTTGTTTATTTGTTTGTTTTTTGTTTGTTTTTTTTTTCTCCAGGGGTGATCGAATCGACTAAGTTGACCTAGAACGTCGCGAGAGGGCTCATTCTAACGGAAATTAAAATTTCTAGTGCCCTTTTTAAGTGACCAAAAAAATTGGAGGGCACCTAAGCCCCCTCCCACGCTCATTTTTTCCCAAAAGTCACCGGATCAAAATTCTGAGATAGCCATTTTATTCACCATAGTCGAAAAACCTAATAACTATGTCTTTAGGGACGACTTACTCCCCCACAGTCCCCGTGGGAGGGGCTGCAAGTTACAAACTTTGACCTGTGTTTACATATAGTAATGGTTACTGGGAAGTGTACAGACGTTTTAGTTTTTTTTTTGTTTAGGGGGGAAATTTGAGGGGGGGGGGTTACGTGGGAGGATATTTCCATGGAGAAACTTGTCATGGGGGAAGAGAATTTCAATGAAGAGGGCGCAGGGTTTTCTAGCATTATTTGAAAAAAAAACAATGAAAAAATAAATATGAAAAGTTTTTTCTACTGAAAGTAAGTAGCAGCATTAAAACTTAAAACGAACAAAAATTATTACGCATATGAGGGGTTGACCTCCTCGTTATACCTCACTCTTTACGCTAAAGTATTTTTAGTAATTTCAAATATCTATTCTACGACCTTTGTGATTCAGAGGTCATTCTTAATGAATTGGGACAAAATTTAAGCTTTAGGGTAAAGAGCGAGGTATCGAAGAGGGTTGAACCCCCTCATACATGCAATAAAAACACACGAATATAAAAGTTCGTTACGTAAATTAATTCGTAAGTTACGTATATTTTTTACCAATGAAAACGTTTGTAAAAAATTAAAAATTCTAGTTTCTTTTTTAAGTAATCAAAAAATTGGAGGGCAACTAGGTCTCCTCCCTCGCTCCTTTTTTCTCAAAATCTTCTGACTAATTACAATTAAATAATATGCAAATTCGTTTTAATTATTTATGTGCGGAGAGCCAAGATCAAAACATGCATTAATTCAAAAACGTCCAGAAATTAAATAAAAAAAAAAAGTTTTTTGAAATGAAAGTAAGGAGCAACATTAAAACTTAAAACGAACAGAAATTACTCCGTATATGAAAGGGGCTTTTCCTCCTCAACGGCCCGCTCTTTACGCTAAAGTTTCTTACTGTTTTAAAAATAGAGTTAAGAGAAAGAGTCAAACTTTAGCGTAAAGAGCGGGCCGTTGATGAGGAAAAGCCCCTTTCATATACGGAGTAATTTCTGTTCGTTTTAAGTTTTAATGTTGCTCCTTACTTTCATTTAAAAAAACTTGTTTTTTTTTATTTAATTAGGCCAAGGAACTAACCACTCGGATTGTTCTTGAGTCATTCGGTGAAGTATAAGTTAGTTTCAACCGGTTTAAACAGAGTCTGGAGAATAAGTAGCGTGCAGAAACCGAACTGCCGGTTAATAAATATGTATAAGAAAATTATATTGTATAAATAATTACAAGAAGAATTGCTAATGATAACCTGCACCCAATCGTAATTTTGGGTGAGAAACCCCTTAAGTCCAACTTTCTCATGTTTATGTAGTTGGAGTTGAAGCAACGAAGAAAACTGATAGATTATTCTTTGACCGAGTTGCCGCCCCTGAAAAAGAATTGACTAGGTAGTAAAATGCTTGGACTTCCGCTATGCCTTAGTCCTTGCATCAGAGGCAAGTGCCCTTAGCTCGGCTGCCACTTCTGATAAGACTTATCATGTGTGTCATCTACTGCAGTGAGGAAAAGGCAGAGTGATTGTGTGTCTTGCATTTTTGCTGTTACTACTCAACCATCCAGAGCCTGAAACCGTCTCCAAACGATTCCTCCCTCTCTGAGAAGATAGGTGTATACAACAATCGCGTTTTGTAGCCTTGCTGCATCCGCCCAATATACCTAGCATCTCGAGTCAGTGGTTTCTGTGTATAGGCTATGTATTGCGTCTTCTATTTTTGTTTCTTACATTTATGGTGATCATTGAACTTAACTAAACTTGATTAGGAGTGGCACCAATTGTGGGAAAGGAGCATATACGTCCAATAAGATTTTGCTCTCCCTTCCTAGATTTTTATAATATATTTTGGTATTTTTGTTGAATCATACATTTTTGGTATTTTCCTTTAAAAGAATTGAAAGTATTAAAATTAGCCCACCCGCTAATTACTTCCCTACATTTTCGTGAATAGGTGCCACCATACATTAGCCAGACTAATCAGATTGTACATTGCCTATAAAGAATACACATGTGCAGTCGAAAATGAAGGAGGGGGTAAAACATAGTGATCAATTGGATGTTTTCTTCACCAATGATAAATTTGCACATTGGTACTCTTGACTATATACTATCTACTATCCCCCTAAAAAAGAATTAAAGGCGATACAAATTTGGAAATCGTTGATCCTAGTTATCTTTACAATGTCGCCTGACACGTGGTTTTCAGTTCTTGCTCTGAAGCTTGTTTGTCCGGTTTCTTGCTCCATCGAAATCACATGGCCTACTCATGTTTTTCTCTCCCAGTCTCCTGAATTCACGTTGACGTGTACACCGTTTTCGTTTTCTGATATTTTCTGATCCTCGGCTGTGGATCTAAAATATTTTTTTACTTGTGGAAATTGAAGGATTTCAATGTTGAGACGTACTGATTTTACTTTAAAAGGTTCTATGATTCTTGGTTTATATTTGTTTTTATTTTAATAAATGTGGTTTTTGTCAAGAAGCGTTTTTTGACAGTAGGGCCGTCCAAAACACAAGCCTAGGTGTATTTTTGTGGTTTTGGGTGTATACACGATGTTCTATTCTTGGTTTATGCCTCTGTTAAACTGATTGGCTATGTGCGTCGGTAAATCTGTCTTACAGTCAAATAGGGAAATAAGATAGGCCTAGTTTAGCCGAAAATGAAGTGAGATATAGCCTACCATTCAATTCTCCATCATATTTCTAAATTTAACAATCCATGCTGCCGTAACTGTTCTAGCCCCCCTCCCAATTGAGCTAGATGTGGCTCTACGCTGTATATGAAACATCGGAGGTTTTTTCGTTGTCTATGGAATGTGCTCATTTCTCGTCAGCAGGCGGTTCATAATGCTAAATAAAGTCAATTTGAACATAAAATCTGGTATACTTTTGTATGCAGTCTGTGGCTATATCTATCCCTATTAGTGGTGAGGGGCAATGATGGCGTTAGGGTTATGATATTTTGGAAGAGCATTAAATCGAAAAGCTAATTTTATGTTTTTTTGTTTTTTCAACCCGATTTCCATCTAAGTAATCTTAACGAATTTAACCTTTTATTTCTGCGCCTTTTGTTCGTTGCCTTATCAAAAAAAAAAAGGAATTTTGCTTATCCGGTAGCCTAGTGCTCATCATGTTCGGAAAGAGAGCTAAATGGCAAAACGAAGGGCATGGCTATCTTTCAACTAGCATAATCGGTCCATAAAAATTATCGAATTGGTTATTCTTCTTGAATTAGGCTATAGCCTATTTTATGGCTTTTAATAAAGTTAGCTACATCTGCTTTTAGCTAAGCAGTGTAGTTTTTGACAATTAAAACGTCTGAAGTGTGGTTTTTATGCTGCTTAGGGTTAAGTTGATTCTCCCTAAAATTTGTCCTAAAGAGTTCCCCTGAATGTTTAAACAGAGAAGATCTCATGGTACTTGTCGGGTGTTGGAAGCACACCCAAGAAGTGAAGTTAATCCTAATGGAATGTAAAATGATGATAAAACAACCCTTTTGACCCAAAATAATGGAAACCTAACCCAACATAACGAACCTAACACCACCCCCTCATAGTGTGCAAATAGAATGCCCAAGTTAGACAAGTCCAATGTATTCTGTCGAAATCCTATGCAATGTATCATCCGTCATTTGTTCTTTGTAGTTTCAAAACCGGTTTTCTGAGATGTAATCTAAGCGTAGTTCTTGAATATGTTTTCAATAACAAACAAGTACCGAGCTCATGTTTCTAAGATTACCCTCAAGAAGCGGTAAATGAGCCGCATTTTTAATTTTCGTGGGTGGCTATATAGGCTAAATATTTTTCTCTTGGGATGGACTTGCCTTCTCCCGTAAAAAGAAAGATAATGTATGGCTAAGTAAGCTCTGTTCGAAAGTGGTTCTTTCCTTGATTAATTGTTGTCTTTATTCCCTGTTACCAGCATAATGGAGAATGATATAACCTTGTTTTCCCTAAAGACTATTCCAGGGCCTTCTTTCCACAAATTATTAAGCACAAACAAAAAAAATGTTGGTTTAAGTGAAAATATATGTGCTTGGAGTTGAAAGCCTATTTACTGTGAATTTAGTTAAGTGATATATCTTGGTTCTAAATAAAATTTTAATCAAATCGCAGCCTATTTTCTGAGATACAAATTTTTTTCGCACGGTGACCAGTGGTCTGCGAAGCGCAGGTACAGATCTCCTAATTCTCTGCCCTGCGACCGAGTGTCCAATGCGCGGTTGGGGACAAATCATCCGTCGCTTTTATTAAAATTAAAAAAAAAAGTTTTTTTTAACTGAAAGTAAGGAGCGACATTAAAACTTAAAACGAACAGAAATTACTCCGTATATGAACTCCGCTAAAATTTGACTCTTTCTCTTAACTCTACTTTTTAAAACAGTAAAAACATTATCGTAAAGAGCGAGGTATTACGAGGAGGTGAACCCCTCATATGCGTAATAATTTCTGTTCTTTTTAAATTTTTGATGCTGCTCCTTACTTTCGTTTGAAAAAAACTTTTTATATTTATTTGTCAATGTTTTTATAAATAATGCTTGAAAGTCCTGCGCCCCCTTTATAGAAATTCTCTCCCCCATGGAAAGATCCTCCCACGTAACCCCCCTCAACTTCTCCCCCCCCCCCAAAAAAAAAACAAAAAAAAATCCACCTGGAAACGTCTGTACACTTCCCAACAGCCATTAGTTTATGTAAACAACGGTCAAAGTTTGTAACTTGCAGCCCCTCTCACGGGGACTGTGGGGGAGTAAGTCGTCCCTAAAGACATAGTTATTCGACTATGGTGAACAAAATGGCTATCTCAGAATTTCGATCCGGTGACTTTGGGGAAAAATAAGTGTGGGAGGGGGCCTAGGTGCCTCTTATTTTTTTGGTCACTTAAAAAGGGCACTAAAACTTTTAATTTCCGTTAGAATGAGCCCTCTGGCGACATTCTAGGGCCACTGATTCGATACAATCACCCCTGGAAAAAAAAACCAACAAACAAACAAACAAATAAACACGCATCCGTGATCTGTCTTCTGGCAAAATATGCGAAATTCCACATTTTATAGATAGGAGCTTGAAACTTCTACAATAGGGTTCCCTGATACGTTGAATCTGATGGTGTGATTTTCGTTAAGATTGTTATACTTTTAAGGGGTGTTTCCCCCTGTTTTCTAAAATAAGGCAAATTTTTTCAGGCTCGTAACTTTTGATGGGTAAGACTAAACTTGATAAAACATATGCTTAAAATTAGTTTTAAAATGCGATTCTTTTGATGTAAATATTGGTATCAAAATTCCGTTTTATAGAGTTTTGGTTACTATTGAGCCGGGTCGCTCCTTACTGCGAACTGTTTGATAATTTTAATATAACTAATTGCTTGCGATTTGCAATCTATTTGCCCAATACACTGGGTGAAAACACTTAATCGTATGCTATTGTTGTCGATTTGGGTTCCGCTTCAACACTAGTGCTCACAAAAGCTCCTTAAACCCCAGTAGTTTGTACGTACATACATGCTGTTAACAAACTATTATTTGCTGATGATCAGCGCTAACGATTTCTTTTCAAATCTTATGTTTTGAACTGTTTGAAAATAAAATTCAGAATTTAAGGATTGTTTAAGTCCATTTTTGTTTATTAACGATATATGTACAACATAAAAAAAAAAAACACGAAAGTAGACATTCCCCATAGTGAGTTCCATGGTCTGAAAAACAGGGAAAAGAGGAAAAAAATAGAAGTAAAATCCAAGAATAAAACAGAGAAAGAGCAACCAGATGCAATTTATCATTATCACCATTAATCTATTCAAGTGCGGGGCTTCACAGACCTGGCAAAATTAAAAGAAAGAAAGGTAACACCACCTCCTTTCAGCCAAATAAAAAAAAGAAAAATGGAACTAATCTCAAAAAGTTAAACCTTAGGCTGCACATATAAAAAAGAAAAGTCATAGTAAATGTAACCAAGCTGTGCAAAAGAATAATACTATAGTAAATAATATCATTAGTAACTATTCATAGACCTATTCTTTAAAAATTTATCTAAAAGGCGTTTGGAGGTGCCAAAGAAATGACACCCCCATGCCACAGCTGGGAGTATATTCCACACTTTAGAAGATCCGATTGGAGGGCTAGTATTAAACAGAGTGCAAACCTTTGCAGGGACCTTTATGCTGTCAGTATATCATAAGTAAAACGACGAGCTGCTAGATACAAACGTAGGAGACTGGAAGGCGATTGGAAGTTTTCCATGCAACTGTGCAAAAGTAAGGGAACATTGAGATTTTCGAAGGGCTCATCACCAGCAAGCTTCGCTGATCTGGGCTTCTTGTGAAGAGATTCTATGCTCTCTAAATCTAACTGGAAAGTAAACAAGTATATTGAAGGTCAATAAGAAATCTATGGTTGGATCAAGGGGTGCTTCAGCTTACATATGATGCCCAGATTCTTGGTAATTTCGACTTCGTTGCATTAAAGTGGAATTTGTAAGACAGATTCTGATAAGGAAGAATCTTAAGGAATCAGGCATAACCACATTCAGATTTAAAGAGAGTATCACGTTAAGCATATGCAACATGAATACCCTGGCAAGCTGTAGAGACTCAAGGAAAAACCAAAACTTAGACTTTGAAACATTAAGAGACAACTAGTTCAAATCGAACAACAAAAGAGCTCTCAAATAAAGTAAAAAGATATGTCTCCAACAAAGTTTGGTCAAATGTTACCGTAGGGGCCCAGGATTGGCCCCTGTGGGGTTCCAAATTCTACGTCTAAGCAATTTACAGGATTCTCACCTGCAGAAATACGATTCGAATGATATGACTGGAACCAGTGATGTCGTTTGGAAGGGGCAAGGGGCGGGGCAGTTGCCCCCGCCCAATAATTTGGAGAGAAAAATTATTATATAGCCCATACCCTTGACTCTCCGGATGTGGACCCCTTAGTGGATCTATTAAAACTTTAAACGAACAGAAATTATTACGTATATGAGGGGATACGCCCCCTCGTTAATACCTTGCTCTTTACGCTAAAGTTCGAATTCTGTTCCAGTTCTTTAAGTATCACAAAGGCCGTTTAATTAGAATAAATACCTCTTTTGGAAGCACTAAAAATACTTTAGCGTCAAGAGCAAGGTATTGAAGAGGGGGTGAACCCCCTAATATACATAATAATTTCTATTCATTTTAGGTTTTAATGTTGCTCCTTACTTTGAGTTGAAAAACTTAATATTTTTTCTTTAATTTCTTATCCTTTTTAAATAATACTGGGAAAACCGGTTCCTCTTTCATGGAAAATTCTCTTCCCCCATGGAACATTCCTACATGGGAAGATCCTCCCACATAACCCCCCCCCCCCCTACTTCTCACCAGAAAAATTCCCCCTGAAAAAGTCTATAAACTTCCTAATAACCAATACTATATGTAAACAATGGGCAAAGTTCATAACTTGCAGCCCTTCTCCCGGGGACTGTTGGGGTTTAAGTCGTCCTCAGAGACACAGCTATTAGATTTGTCGACTATGCTGAACAAAATGACTATCTCGAAATTTTGATCCAGTGACTTTGGGGGGAAAACGAGCGTGGGAGGTGGTCTAGTTACCCTCCAATTTTTTGGTCACTTAAAAAGTGCACTAGAACCTTTAATTTCCGTTCGAATAAGCCCTGATTGCAACGTTCTAGGACCATTGGGTCGATACAGTCACCCCTGGGAAAAAATACGACAAATAAAACAGACATCCGTGATCTTTCTTCTGGCAAAAAATACAGAATTCCACATTTTACTGATAGGAGCTTAAAACCTCTACAGTAGGGTTCTATGGTGCGCTGAATCCGATGGTCTGATCTTCATTAAGATTCTATGACTTCTTGGGGGTGTTTCCCTCTTTTTTTCGAAAATAGGATAAATTTCTCAGGCTCTTAACTTTTGATGGGTAATATTAGATTTGATGAATTTTATATATTTAAAATCAGCATAAAAATTTGATTTTTTGATTATCTATTGGTTTCAAAATTTTGTTTTTTAGAGTTTCGGTTACTATTGAGCCGGGTCACTCCTTGCTTACAGTTCGTTATTACGAACTGGTTGATAGTGCCCACCCTCAAGTTCTTGATCTGAGTAAAACCGGTATCCCTCTCTGTATTCGCTGATGATTAACTTAGTCTCTGTGAGATAAACTACTATGCAGGTATATTTCAATTAAATATTTGACATTATTTAGAGGTGACATTATTTTTGACATTATATAGAGGGGTTTAATATACGTTCTTGGCCTTTGATAATGACCAATCTAATTTCACTTCTTGGGTGTGATCGCTATAACATGTAAGTACCGGAATATTATCTGAGCCTAAGGAGGAAATGCATTGTAGTGGAGAGACAATCTCACAGATGTCAAACTGTTATGGGCACTTCTGCCATTTATTCTTGCCAAGCCGGGCCTAAATAAGACCTGTAATCAAGATAGAAAGTTCTGGAAAATAGCTGTTGTTTTGTAAAGCACATTGTATCCTACTTGTGTGAAAGTGTGAAGTTTAATGTGAGATTTAGCAATTAAATCAACCTTCAATTGTGAATCTTGTCATGATCATAATCCATTTTCAGGGTTTTTAACTTGGAAGCAGTATCGGTATTCATTTAGGATGTCTAGGCTACTGCTAAATTTCTTCTTTCAAACTTGTCTAAATCAAAGTGCAACATATTTCGTCATTTCTTACTGATCGTTTGTAATTTAAACCACAAATACTGAAAAACCTGTTTTTGCTTCGTTTCCGGATTTTTCGGTTGCCGAGTTGTGGTCATGCTAGATCGGTATTGTCGGTAGATGCGCAATAAGCTAAATTTCAACAAATTAAATAAACTGAATAATATTTTATTTTCCTTTATATTTTCGCTTGTGTGCTATCCTTAATGTTAAGCGCGATCAGGCGCGTGCGGCTGTATTGGTAGGTGGAGGGTTCTCAAGGTTTTGCTATAATTTCTTAGTTGAAAATTTAGGTGGGATGTTAGACGAAACATCATTTAATGATCATATTGAATCCGTTTTCAAAATTATGTCTCATAATTTAGGCTTACTGTGCAAATTGAAATGCATTTGGTACTTGTATGATATATCGGCAACAGCTGTATTTTACAAGTACCCATGTTAAGAAAACAATTTTTGCTTCATAATATGCAGAATAATCTTAGTTAACAAATTTTGCATGTTGCTCCACTGCACTTTACCCCCCCCCCCTTGATTTGCAAACAAATACTCAAATTACATTTATAGCCAAATTTATGCGTCTCTAAAGTATAGCGAGTCTGCATACAAAATGTGTTAACTATAATTATTCTACGTATTATGAAGCAAGAATTATTTTCTTAACATGGGTACTTGCTGTGATCGATGTATCGCACAAATACCATGTATTTTTTTCTTATTTTTATGCTTCACCTATTTTTTTATTTTTTTTAATCCATCATTATATTTTTTTATTGTGCACCTGTATGGACTGGAACATTTCTGATGCATTTAAATCATCAAAAACAGCGTAATTTGAATATAGTCTGGGAAGTTGCTGAACGACCCAGTAAGACATAGTGATGAATAAATTAAAATTGCATGAGCAGCGGGTCTTAGAAATTCTTGTACATTAACGTTTATGTTAAATGCTACAACATCAATAACCTAATTTTCTATTTTTTATAGTCTTCTATTATTAAAAACATGATTAGACGTGGTATACGTGTTGAACTTCTTAATAAAGCAGTTATAGTACTAAAAACTCCAGTTCTTTAGCGAATATATTATAAAAGATAAGACCTAGATCTAGCCAAATTTTGATTAAATTGAATGATTACTAAAATTTGTCGCATTTGACAGCGGCCTACCGAAGCATCTTTAACTTGAACTATTTCTTCCACCCACACTGTTCAATGTTTTATCTCTTGCCACCTCCCAGGAAAACCCGACTACCAGATGCAACTGAACCTTTTATATCCTAGAGATACATTCTAGAAGACCAATGGTACAATTCTTGAGTTGAAACAACTGTCGTATTTTTTCGGAATATTCCATTTTTTTGCCTTTCTTTTTATTCTTGGTCTTCTATGGGGATGGGGGCTGGTCTGCCGAGCTTATTGTTACATGTCCCCTTTGTACCCAAAAAGGGTATCGAAACCTCAAGGAGGGCTATTTAGAAAATTATCTGTATAATCTAGTTAGTTAGTCTTTCGAGTTCAGCATCATGTCTGAAACATCACAGTTATATGTGTCGTGATCAAGTTGGAATATATGTTGCGAACTACGTTTTTAATTATACAAGAAATGATGATATTTGGATTTTCGCTATTCTTAATTTTTATTGTGAATTTTTCAGCGCTCAAAGGCAAGGCTGATGCCGATAAAAAGGATGATGATCCTTGGGGTTTGGTTGATGGACAGTCGGCCTTTCTTGGCCCAAATCTATGGGACAGAGATGTTTTTGCCGATAGTGACCTAAAGGTTAGTACCACAATTTCAGCATAATAATACTTTCATCATAGGATGGCCGGTTAGTCTGTCCTCCTTATTCTTCTTCTTTTTCAAGAAGATTTTTATCAAGTTCCTGCTGCGTTTAGTGTATGCAAAAACTACAGATTAAGCGAAACAGAAGTCGAAATAGAGCTAGTCATCTTATAAGTCTTATCATAACTTGTTGTTTAGGTCATATACAGCGTTGCATTTGGGCCAAGATGATAATATTTGGGTAAGTTGCGGAATCTTCCTTAAGGGGAAAAATGGTAGACCTGTGTAAGCTACCTGTTACATAAGGAGAAACATGATTTACTAAGCAAGGGAACCTGCTGCAGAGCTTAACTTAAACTAGGTACTTGTCAATTATCCCGACCCCATCATGTTCTTGATCTGAGTAAAAACCGGTTTATTTGTCTGTATTCGGAGATAATTAGCTTAGTCTCTGAGAGATAAACTAATATACAGGTATATTTTAATTAGATAACTTCGAAGACCACACTGCCTTTCCATTACGAAAGTAAAACAGTTCAAAATAGGGATGATACCTTTTTATTGACAGTGAAATATAAAATTATTTAACTGGATATTTCGAACACATATACAGTGTTCATCATCAGCAGTAAAACTCTGCTGATGATGAACACTGTATATGTGTTCGAAATATCCAGTTAAATAATTTTATATCTATTCACTGTCAATAAAAAGGTATCATCCCTATTTTGAACTGTTTTACTTTCGATATTTTAATTAAATGTTTAATATATAGAGTTCGTAAGATTAGGTTAGGTATTTGATATAATGCGCTCCTGGCGGTCTGTTTTCCATAATTCTCTGTTGTAGTTTCCATAATTGTGTTTCTAAAGTATTATTTTTTCGTCATATTTTGGTACATTTCATTATTGTTACTCTAAATTCACTTCTTGAGTGTGGTTGGGATAACTGACAAGTATCTTAAACCATTTTGTATATTTTTCATTTTCAGGTAGATTTCATACTAACAGTAGTTTTGCTCATAATCTGAGAAGAATACCAAATATAACTGAACTTTTGCTTTAAAGAAAAATAAGACTCTGGAATTTAAACAGTTTATTCATAATGCGTGTTTTGAAAAGATAAAGCAAATAATATTTCTCTGTTTTTATAAGGTAGTTTCACGTTGCAGTCCCAGTGATCTGAAGCGTGCTAGGAATTTAAGTTAGTTTGTGCAGTATTAAATGCGAATAAGGAAACGGCTAACATAGAAATAGAACCAGCTGCAGCTAAGTATAAGAAAACGAGTTAGAGGAACACTTCTGCTGAGCTGGGCATCCTCGAATTTAAACTAGAGATACTAAGAAAAAAAAATGTTTTGTCCCATTCATGGCCTTACCCCCTGACTTCCCTGAAGAACTTCCCCTGAAGAACTAAAATGCACTGCTGCACTTTTTAACTAATGAGTAAATATCCTTTGGGGAAATGTCACTGTTACTGATTTTTACAATAAAAAAGCTTGAGTATCGGATTTTTTTTTGGGGGGGGGGGAAGATATGTAGCTTTCAATATCCTAAGATGGCTCAGATATTTGATTCTTTATATTTTGCATCAATTTGATTTTTAATGTAAATTTGTTTAGTATCGTGTCGCTAGTAAGTTAGGAAGTGACAAAATAGGAAACTTCAGTAACTGAAATCTTATTTAGAAAATTGACATATTTTCGTCTTGCTCCCTATTGAATTTTCTCTAAAACCTAGAGAAATATTATTCTTTCATGTACAATTTGAGACAATAGAGTCTCCGAAATATTTAGTTCTCTATCGCTATTCGTTAAAAGTAATTTTAAATAATGAATCTGATGAAAAAAGAACGATAAAATTTACCGATAAGATGTTCGGATTGTACAGTTTAAGTATTATTTTCGAAGCTAAAGTAAAGGTATAGAGGTCATATTTACTGTTTCAAAAAGATTTGTTTTTCTCTTGATTAACATCGCAGCAAAAGAGCGAGACCTTAGATATTTTTGGAAATCTGATTTGGGCACACTACTTACTAACAAATTATGTTTACTTCAAGTAAATATTTGCTCAAAAACCACTCTAATGTTACAGTATTGAACGATAAAACGGAATATTATTAACTTCAAACCGCTGAATAACAAAGCAGACAAACATATCGGATGTAACTAAGCAATGAAGATGGCGTTATCTAGGACTCATAGTTGGCACATAATCACCCAGTTTGTCCAATATGCTTATTTTATCGAAACGAGAGGGAAAGACGAAGACGAAGGCCGAAAATACGAGACAAGGATGCCATGGGCATAAATTTAATGCTAGAGTGGGGAGGTATCTATGCTGCTGTGCATCTAAGAGATGACTAGAGACCCTTCACTAACGCCCTGTGAATCTTTGGAAGTACAACAGAGGCCAAAGTCTAAGATAAGACTGAATAATAGGGGGTAACGTTGAGAAGTCTTCCTGTTCTTAGCGACGAAAAGCAGCTACATTCATTGCTTTCGGCTGTAGAAACTCAAAATCCGTTATATGACGTTGTTTTTGTAAAACACTACTACTACTAATAACAACTCACCGCAGCGCCAAACTGCTCGAGGCTAACACAGCTATGCACGCTCCCCTCCATCCTAATCCATTCAAAGCCTCCCTCTTTACACCCTCCAAGGAAATTCCCATTTCCCTTAAATTCCGTTTAGCCCTAGACGCTTCCGCTTTCCGTTTTGCACTAGACGGTTGGCCAAAAAGGTCAATCTTTTGCAATATATCATCCATCATCAGCTGAATGTTCCCTAGCCATACACGTACTCTTAAAACTAAGCAAATTCTACTCTAAAGGTCACTCTCTCAGAAATCATATACACCTGGTGGCTCTTGCCAAGTGTGGCATTACTTTGTCAAGCGTGGTGGAACTGTGTGAAACTTACGGCATTCTAAGATGTACACCAGGTCCTAGAAAGTCAGCGCCTCCTCGGTTCTATTAATTGTTCAAGTTATTTTCTCCTATTTTATTTGGTTCAATCTATCTTATTTTTACATAAAAATATTCACAATTTTTAGTGGTGTCATAAATGCTTTCTATCACAGTTTCTGACTCCCAGAAACAGTTTGAAAATGAAGTTTCTCGAAAGTCCTGGCAATTAAAAAAAAAAAAATCGACAAAACACATTATTTGGAAAAAAAATCGTACTTTTGGTTTTAGGATTTCTAGACCACTATCCACCGTTACTTCCAAAACAAACATTTGAAACTTTAGCACATATAATCATTGTTATTATTTAAATAATTTTCATTTTTAGAAAATATTATTTTTAATATTCCCTACATTTTTCTCTGCTTCTGAATCCAGAAAAATAATTGAAATTTTTGAAAATTTCGTAACAAAATTGGAAATTCTCTTTAAGACCCCCATTTACTCCTACCCCTACTGATATTTAAAACTAAGCAATTTATCATCAATAAGTTTAGCTGATCTTATTTTGGCATAAAGATTGCTACAATTTTTTAGTATTTTCCTAAATGTCTCTTCTCATTTCTCACTAAAGGAATTAGTAGGAAAGTAGCGTTTTAAATATCAAAGATGTATCTTAGATGCCTCAAAGAAACTCCTTTGTGCACACAACTAGTCCCTCGTCAAAGTTTAAAAGAAAAATCCCAAACACACATTTTTGAGTTTTTCTACTCTCCTGCAGGGGTGTAATTTCCCATGGGGCAGAGGGGGTGATTGTCCATCCCAGGCCTTAGTTCCCCCTCCAGACCCCAATTTGCCCCCTAGCTGAAATTGAGTTTTTCCAAAATCTTTCAGAACTAAGATAAGCCTGCATAATTCAAGCATCCATAGAAACGGGTCAGTTTTATTTAGTATTCTTTACCTTTTTTAGTTATTATATGACTAATTTTTCAGTTTTTCATTGTCATTTTCACTTGATTTGGGAAAATTGGCTACAACTTTGCCCCCCCCCCCCCCCAAAAAAAAAAAAATTCACGAAATTACACTACTGCTCTCCTGTGAAATTAATGTAATCTAACATGCCTTCTTTTGAATTAACGGAGCTAACCTTGTGCAATGCTTCTTACGAAAAAAAATTAATCAAAAGCTTTGGAGTGCACTAGAAAACAAAAGAAAGTGATGTACGCATTCCTTATTTTTCTATATTACATTCTTCCCTGTAAATGAAAAAGAATGTTTGTCTCTTGGCTCTGCATTTCCAAGAAGCGACATACCTCTTCTTTTCACCTGTTCTTTATTGATCTTGTAAGTCAATCTGGGCGACTCTGTTTGACTAGGTCAGGTTTCCATGGCTCCATGCTGAGAACACCTTAGAAAATATATTGGTCATCCTAATATTCTCCAGGGGTGGGTAAACCGATCTCATGCTTCCAAAAACGTGTTTTTTGTGGTTTTTTTTTTGCTTTTTGTAAGTTAAATATGTTTTACTCCAAGATCTATTGCTGTTCTATAAGGTAATTAGACTTCCCAATGACGCCCTCCCTTCATTTTGTATGTTTCCATAATCCATAGTGTACTAAGCGTTAAGTTTTTTTTTTGGTCCTTAACTTGCATTGTGAACATGTGCCCCAATGTTGAACTCGTTTCTGTGCATTTTATTTTCTAGAATAACCCATACTTTGTGTTAATCTTTCAACTTGGACCAACAGAAATTTAAAATGTCATGTTCAGCGTCAATTCACGTTTGTATATATGTTTGTACGTGACAAGTGTCAAAACAAGTTTTGATACAAAAATATTTAATTTTAGATGGAGTATATGGATTTGGATGAGTTTCTGTATGAAACTGGTATGCCTACGCCTGAGGAAGACTCTGTGGACATCAAATTACCTGAACGAATCCAGCTGAGCCCACCAAACAGCCCACCCTCCGTCAATAACGACCCAGTTTTGGCAAATATACCAGAATTACCAACTATCTCCGGTTTAGTCGAACCGGTCGAACCGGTCTATGACCGTCAGGTATTGTCTTTTTTTTACATTTAGACGAGGATCAGAGGAAAGAGTGTAATGTGATTGTAGGGTGCTCAAAAAAAAAAAAAAAAGATGGACATGGGTAGCAGAGATGCCAGAAGGGGTCATTTACGCCATTTGGACGCTTTTTTTAGATGGTTGCGGATTGAATTTTCCAAATTAGCACTTTTTTTGGTGGGAGGGACCATTCAATCGGCACATTTTCACTAGATAAATAGCGCTATTGGTGCATTGTCACTTCCATTGCGGCGCAATTTTAAACCAGATGTTTGGAAACATTGATTGGTAGTTTGTTCTCTTTTGTCATTCTGACAAAAAAGTAAATGAAAAAATAGGCAAAAAATTGAAAGTAAATCATTAAAAAAAGTAAACGATAAAATGAAAATAAAAATGAGAACACAAATTCAGTTCAAGAATATTATTAGTAGTAGAGAAATCTGTTAAAGGAAAGAAATGCTTCTTATATTGCTAATACAACAAAAGTATACTTGAATGTGTGTACCTGTACGCAGGGCCGTATCCAGGATTTTTTTTTTTGGGGGGGGGGTGTTTTACACAAGGATTCTTTTCAGGGGCGGGGGTTCACAAAAAACACAAAAACTGTTTATATTCATTTTTTTCATGTTTTTAAGAGTCAGACAAACATTTTGGGGGGAGGGAGAGGAGTTCAAGACCCCTAAATTCCCCCTTGGATACGGCATTGCCTCTATGGTAGCCTGGCATCAAGCTAATGCTGCAACCAAATGCTAACACAATGTATGTAGATTAGTGATGAGGCAGGCGATGTCATGGTTAATAAGTTTAGATACTGTCAAAAGTAATAAGAGTAGTAGACAAGTCAACGCAGGCACGTAATAAAGCGGTGGAGAGTTCTTGGTCTGTATCGCTTTTGGAATCTTGAGAATTACTTTTTTACTATAATTTCCAAAATTTTTCGTATTAAGTGCCTATTTTTGGTGCTAAAGAACTAAGAATGAAAAAAAAATTAACCTTGATCAATAATCATTTGCATTTCTAATTACCATTTGCTTTTAGCTACAATTTTGACAGAAAAACTAATGCTAAAATTTGTGAAAAATTGATAAAAAGTGAATATGTCAATTTAATTATTTTGGTGAAAGGAATTAAAAAAAAATCACCTCAAGTTAGCACAAGGGTTCCCTGCTAGGTTGAAGATGAAATAAAATTCGTATATGCAGGCATATCTGCAGGTTTTTTTCCGGGAGGGGGTGGGGGTTAAAAAATGTATAGTGGGTCCAAGTGTGGGCGTATCTGTAAAGCTGGGAAAAGCTGGAATAAATTTAGTTTTGTTGTGGATGGTAAGTTCAAAACCTTTAAACGAAAAAAGTGCAAAAATAGCTCATTTTTGGGTCACAAAAATAAGTTATTTTGTGATAGATGGTGATGTGCTTGTCTTTCGCAAGGAAAAGACGCTTCGAAATCATCTAAAATAAATGGAAACGTCTAGTTCTATTACTAAGCGCTTACAGAGTAATATGTTTGGGTATGGAAGGGAAATCATGATTTCCAAAGGAAAAATTTCTAAAATAAGCAAATCGCATGGAAAATATAAGAAATACTGGGAGGAAATATTGAAGCGTTGGTCATTCCAAAGTGTGATTTTTGAGACCCAACATTCGGCTTTTTATTTGTTTTTATTTTGGAAGATCTGTAGACATTCCGAAGCGAGGTCTTTCCCGCATTATAGGGATTACTCTTGTATTGCTTTATAGATGTTTGATTAAGCGTAAGTTCTGCACTCCATGTTTAACCTCATCCGTATTACAGGTTGAGTCTCCAGAAGAGATATCGCTGGGAAGTATCGAGAAGGCTACTCCCCAACCTAAGTCAACTATAAGAAGACCAAGAAAAACGGCTACCTCAATCCGTATTGTTGATAGTCCTGAGCCCTATGGTAAGGGAATTTTTTTTTTTTTTTTTACTTTACAGACATCTTTCGTTGATGCTTTTATGACTAAAAGAATAAAATGTTGTGTGACATTTCTTGCAATAGAAAAATCTTAAAATTGCTTTTCTTATTTATTCTAACATTTTTCCACATAGTGTGCAAACAAGGAACAAGATGTGCAAATTCTTTTTTTTAAAGTTGTATTGCTTAAAAGAAATAGTACGTTCTGATGAAATTATGTCCAATAATAAAGGGAAAAAAGGATACGGCACTAGACCCTAAGAGTCCAAACCGGCGGTGCTGATCTAATCAGTTCTATTTGATTCTGAAGTCTAGTTACACACTTAGCAGGATTTGAAGAACTTTTGGGATAAGAGGGTT
This sequence comes from Artemia franciscana, assembly GCF_032884065.1. NCBI lineage: Eukaryota > Metazoa > Arthropoda > Branchiopoda > Anostraca > Artemiidae > Artemia > Artemia franciscana. The sequence goes on from NC_088864.1 coordinate 15,235,817, forward strand.
GTGTCTGATGCCTCAAAAGAGTGTTATATTTCAGACATTTTCAATTCGTCCCATCGGTTTCCGAGTCGACTTAAGGGGAAGGAGCTGCCTATCCTTTCTATGTGCAGGCAGTCTTTCCAAATTATCTTGAACTGTTATGAAATAACTAGTCGAAAACACGATAAGAGAAAAAAAAAGTATATAACTTTGTTGTCATAAGACACACAAAAAGACTGTTTTAGGCTACGTTTCAATTATTAATAAATGCTGGGGGGAATATATTATTATTATTAATTTATTACCCGTCAAAAATGGAAAAGAAGGAGTATAAAAATGAAAAAATTTAAATACACTTCAACTAATATATAAATATATATATATATATATATATATATATATATATATATATATATATATATATATATATATATATATATATATATTGCAATGTCGATTCTTCATAATGTTTCAAGATCTTGATAGAGACCTTCAAAAAGAAATGGGAAATGATCGAATTTATTTTTATGTTTTCTTTTTATAAAAAAGAAAAAATCTTGGCAATAGTAAAATAAAAAAAAAAATAAAAAATTGGCCATTCATTTTTTCTTCAGTTATTATTGTCGTAATATCAATCATGTCTTCCTTTGAATAATCCAAGAAAGTGTCAACTCCTTGGCTAATCCTTGACAATAAATTGAATACATTACAACTTGACAGCATGCTATTAATACGTTAGGGTTATATATAATATACTTAGATACCATCTCTAAAGAATTCAGATACTAATGTCTGTAAAATATTAGCGTATATTTTCTGATAATTTAGCAATCTCTATCTTTCAGCAACATACCAATTTAAAAACCAGTAAAAAGAGGGGGTTATCTTACCCAAGGCTGAATCCTGGATGTTCGTTTGGTTGAGGGGGGGGGGCTACAAAAACTTCACAAAATGTATTAAAGCTTGTTTCCGAGTCGGATTTTTTGGGGGGAGGGGTCAAACCTGGGAAGCTCTCCCCCTCCCCCTCTCCGGATGCGGCCTTGATTGTAGCCGTTATCGTAGGTTGATTACGAAATTAACTATAAGGCCGCAGGTCCTTCCTGTCCGCCTCGCTTCCCTCATAAACTCTGCAAATGATTTGTTTATAAACATTGTTTACTGGTTTTATTTCAATGGTAAATGCACAGACAATCATTTCAATGTAAGTGATGGAATTGACAAAAGGTTCGATTTGTTTATTGAGCAGGAATTTAACTCTGATGGCTTTTATTTTTCTGGGTTTTTTTCCCCAGTGTTTCTTAACTATCCGTAAAATTAATTTTATTGACAAAATTAATTGTATTAGTAACATTAATTAATTTAGATTATATTAACTTAATCTTATAGATGTTGATTTGTCTATGTCGTCATACTGTAGCAGTAGCTTTGATCCTCGGTACACAACATTCTGTGATGATGATTTGAAACCTCAACCCCTAACCAAGAAGTCGAAGAAGCAAGTACGTGCTCCCAAAGACGTACGTACATTCTATTTTTTACTTTATTAGTCTATAAAATTTGGATAATTATGTTAGATACTTCATGAGATAAGTTTTCTGTATAACTAAAAATTGCCTGTTCTTATACAAAAAATAACTGCCCAGTCGTTAAATACTGACCGTAAAATTTTATTTCGGAAATTTTGTAGTTATTGACTGCGATGAGGGAATGGACTTAGTCCAAATAAAAATCAGTCAGCGTTGCTGATCGTGTTTATGGTCTTTTTTTTCAAAATCGGCTAATTTGGCTGACTTCATGCCCCAATATATTTAAAATGTTCTTCATACTCGCACTCAATTCGGCTGAAAGTGAAATGGCTAAATTACTAACACTAAAAAAATGCTTCCTTAATAAAGGAGGCGCAATAAATTATAGTATATATTCTACTATCAATACCATACACAGGGTCGTATCCATGATTTTTTTCGGGGGGTGGCAAAAAAACCTTTGAAAAACATATCAAAGTTTGTTTATTATCATGTTTGTTACTTTTTTACGAGTCAGACAATCATTTCGGGGAGAGGGTTACTGATTAAAGAAGGCTATGTGCGTAGAGATTTATATTGTAGTGAGAAAGGGATAAGGAGGCGGAATTTTTTTTAAAGTAAAGAAAATGACGAATTTTTTGAAAAGTGTGAAATTTTAAAAATGATTTCCTCACTCCGAGGATATAATTTAAAATTACTTTTCACCTTTTTTTTCTAAACTTTAAAATACTCTGTCAAAACTATGATGGTTTTCAAAGAGAAGTGTATACGCAGTCATTGATGTTAAGGTTGGGAAATAAGAAAGCAGGAATTGAAAAAAAAAACGCTTAAAATAGATAATTTTTTTGGAAATGTAAGAAACCATAGAAAATGATATTCTCATATCTAGGATATAATCTAGATTGAACGTTAGAGTTTTTAGGAAAACTCCAGATCGAGCTTTTAGATTAATTAATAATTGAAGAAAACTAAACTCCATTTTTCAACAGGTGATTGGTGTAATAAATTTTTTTGAAAATCAGCAATGCATATTCATTGTTATTCACCTCCTTAGCTATTTAGAAGGATTGAATCGATATGACCAGCGAACAGCTGGTTTTTATGACGGAGGAGGTGTTGGCAGTATGTTTTATATAGATAGGAACGAGTATATATTCTTTCTTCTTTTTTTCAAGTAATAAGTGATGTAGCTTATCAGAAAAAGAACAATTGTGAGATTCAATTAGGGTCAGCAGTTAATTAAACAGTTAAGCTTAAAAGAACACTTTTAATCAAAATAAAATTTATCGTTGCGAAAAATAGCTTAAAGTACTGGTTATGGCTTATGGCCGAAGCATGGCCAATGGCCTGGTTATGGCCAAAGCACCTTTTGCCCATCTTTCTAGCAATTTGGCAAACGAAATAGAAAGTGTCTCTTTTATAACATTTCGGTAGATATGAACATTTTATTATTTAGAATTTTGAATATGAATATCTTTGCTTGCAATTTTGGTATTTCTCCAGTGTTGAGCTCAAGTCGAAAACGCAGTATAAAGTTTACCTCGTAAAAAAAAGTCTAAAAAATGAGAAATCTACTATAAAAGTAAAGTTTTAAAGTAAAAAAGGGATAAAAAGTAAAATTGTCTTTTTCCCATATTGAGCTCAAGTTAAAAATTCAAAAGTTCGCCTCATTAAATACTCATTAAGTTCACCTCGTAAAATAAAGTAAAAAATTTTCTCATAAAAATTTTCTACAAATTTAAAAAAAAAATTACTTAAAAAGTAAAATATTTTGTCTTCTTCCATGTGTTAAAGTCAAGTTGACAACCTGAAGTATTGTTCACTCCGTAGAAAGAGTAAAAAAATTTCCAGTATATGTTCTTAATCTATCAACCTTTCTGAGGTCTGCCCCTATGAGGAAAGTTGTTGCACTCGCAAGAAATGATTTAAAAAAATTCAGCCTAGAACGTCACACTGGGTCTAGGTCTATGATGTCAGAGTACCTTTTGCTGTTGTTTATTTTAAAAAGATCGACATAAAACGTCGCACTGGGTCTAGGTCTATGATGTCAGAGTACCTTTTGCTGTTATTTACTTTAAAAAGATCGACATAAAACGTCGCACTGGGTCTAGGTCTATGATGTCAGAGTACCTTTTGCTGTTGTTTATTTTAAAAAGATCGACATAAAACGTCGCACTGGGTCTAGGTCTATGATGTCAGAGTACCTTTTGCTGTTATTTATTTTAAAAGATCGATATAAATGTCGCACTGGACCTTGTTCTGTGATGTCAGAGTACCTTTTGCTGTTATTCACCTGGGGAGTTAAGCAAACAGAAATTTAGACTACGGAATTTATTTTATGCGGTTTAAGACTAATAGTGCTTTTCCCTCATTTGTCACCCCTACAGGTGCACTAAAAATGAACAAACGATCATAGCAAACGTAAGGATGAAAAGCACAAATATAAACGAATAAATAAATCTTAAAAGGGAAAAAAAATTAACTGAATTTTCAGGTCACGTTTTAAATGAACAAAATTAATAAGAATGGGAGTTCTCTTACTTTTCCTTCCCCCCTACCCTATCTGGTAGAAGTCTGAGGCCTATTGTGTCAAATATTGGTGTCAAATATTTGTCTGAGTTCTTTTTTTATGCCTATCAACAGTTGTTTGTGTAGTCTTGTATTGTGTAGCTAGTAAATTTCTAAATAGTATACTTTCTAAAGCGTGGTCTCTCCTTTAAAGTGTATCAACCAGCCTGAATTCTTAACGATTGTTTTTACATAAAAGACGTGACTTAGGACTTCCAAATGGAGGGGGGAGGTTTTGGACAACTTAGAAAAAAGTTCTCGAATTAGGCTTATTAAATAGGCTATATCCCCTGTTAGGAATTATTGGGAAAACTGTTAAAATCTAGAAATTTAAAAAATCTTATTTATTCTTTAAAAATCTTATTTATTCTATAAAAATCTTATTATTATTCTATAATTTTAAAAAATCTTCTTATATATTTATTGTAATCAAAATTTTCATTTTTTAGTATTTAGATTTAGACTTTAGATTAAGATTTTCATCTTCAGGTAACCTTAAGTTGTGTTGCTGATTTTTTTTTAGTTTTCCTTCTTCAATTTTTCTTTCTTTTTTTTTAAACAGCTATGCCACAAGTTTTTGGCTATTTATCCGAGGATTTGCATGCAAATATATTTTGGGGCTGGTGCACGTCTGCGAAAGCAGTAAAATAGAGGAATATGTTAAAATTGATGGCAAAAAGAAATTCTGAAACCAAATAGGGTATTTTCCACTAGTGGTGTCACCATCGTTTCCTATCTTAATTATTTTTTTCATTCTCTTGGATTTTCTTCGAGGGACAGACAGACTAGGAAAATTGACCAAATATTTATGTTGCTAAAAATTTAATATTTTACATCCAATTTATTTAATTGCAGTATGTACCAAACGAGATGAAAGATGAAAGATATTGGGCTCGTCGCCGTAAGAACAATATGGCCGCCAAACGGTCGCGTGACGCAAGACGCATGAAAGAAAACCAAGTGGCTATCAGAGCGACAATCCTTGAAAAAGAGGTAGTTTTAAATTCTCTTAACTTAATCATTGCCATATATAAGGATGCCAGCAAAAAGTACGTCATCCAAGAGTGGGGACTGATGTTAGCCCTGACATTAAAGATAATCTCCAACGCCATCTAGTATTTGGTATTATCAGTATTTATTTCAAGCCTCATTATTATGCTTTTTCGAGGACTGAGACCTGGCACTTATTGCTACACTAACTTTGCAATTATACTAATTACTTTAATTTAGTCTTATAATTACACTGACAGATAAACGGCTAGAAATTCCAAATATTAGATGGCATTGATATTTTTTTGGTCGAAACTAGTACCTGTTTCCACTCTTTAAAATTACCCATACATTGGAAAATAGGTCAATATCTCAGAAACGACACCCTTTTTTAAGAACACCATCTTGTTATTATTACTCCAAGTTAAAGGGAAAGATATTGCATGAATTGTTGGTCGCACACATTCTCCCCCTCTCCCCACCTCCTCAAATGGCATTGGAGAATCCAAAATACCTTAAAACGCTCCTCCTAAATTGTTGACGCACAAGAAGACACCAAAATAAAACACTGTTTGTCCCCTGGACCCATCTTGGGCTATTCATACTTTCTTTTTTTTTTTTTTTTTTCAAACTTAAAAAAGAATTTTTGGTAGTGCCATATTTTCACCAGTCAATCCAGTGAAAACAACCTGGGAAATAATTAGTTTTATTTGACCGCGCCTTTTGTCCTTAAAAATTCCAACCTGAACTTGTGCTTGCTTGTACTTGTGGCGGGAATCAGGCGTTTCCATCTTGCCTGGCATCAAGCATCTTCAAGACCTGTTTGAACCATATAGTGCAGTCTGCTGTCATCTGCTTTGAAAGTGAGAGCCACTGGGTTGTCCATCGGTGCCCGAACTTGCTGAACCCCCAATAGGTTCAGGATCTTAATTAACCAAGTTCCTCCAACATTAACTAACTGTCTATCCCAAAGACAACTTCACCATCAAAGAAAAGCTACACTCTTAAGTCGTTTGGTGTCATGCGTTTTTAGCTCTTTTTTGCTGGCATTTCATGCATGCATTTTTTAATTCATGGCCTGCTACTACTTAAAACTGCGTTTTAGCAAATTCTTTTCATTTAACGTGAATTCCCAATTTTTTAAGATATATATGGTTCTGTAAATTTCCACTCAGCCTACCCAAATAGTTGGGTTTAATTTTCTTGGCACTTAAAATATTCGAAGTCTTCAAGAAAAAAAAAATGGTTTTAATCCAAAAAAGTTTTCGGGTGCATTGAATATTTTGGGCTTTTTCTTCTTCTTTTTTGGCTGTAACCGCAATTTTTAACATGTTTTAGATTGAAGTTTCATAAATAAATTTTAGGCGTAACACTATTCGGCATTGATTTAAGTGAGAAATTTCCACTTCAAAATACACAACCAAATGGAAACTAAGATTTCCGGTGGGGGATCTCAAAAATCAGTCAGTTCCCTCCCTCTCCCCCCAATTTTCTTGTAAAGTTATAAGCATTCAGTTTCAATTAAGTTAATGAAATTTATCACACTATAACTAAATTAATTGACCCCAATAATTAGAATTCAACTAAAATGAATCTATAAAACTAATAACTAGATAGAATCTAGTTAAATAAAAAAAAAAACCTTCAAACCTCCCTAATTTTTTTCAAGTATATGGAGGCGTGCATCCTCTCTTCAACGCGGGCATGGGTATAGTTTTGCAAATCATATAGTATCCCCTATAAAATTAGACCTGTCTGGTATACAACCTGTTTTACAGGTGTTGCACCCTCACTGGGTGCAAACTTAACACACTGACAGGGTGCATACCCGACACCCTGTAGCTCTGGCTGTAAATATGCACTCTGTTGTAGCACAGTCGATTGATGATCTCCTTGGCGATACGGGGTGTAGGGATCGATCCTAGCCGTAGCAAGCCAGAGCGACAGACTTACTAATTGTTCTTCTAAAAAAGACACAGCAGCTGAAATGTCCGATTTTTTTTTTTTTTTTTTATCCTTTGTGGAATATAAATCCGGAAGTAGGTTGTGTCTGAATGGTCCAAGTACACGATTGCAAAAGTCCGACAACCTTTTCGGTCGTAGTCGTTCACAGATAGAAGATTAGAATTTCGCCATGTGTTTTGAAACTTTTTTCTCTTTTGCTGGCGAGTAAGTTTCTTTAAAATTTCCTTTTCTGAATGGGTTTTATCCAAAAGCCCTTGTAACAAAAAAGTATAATACCCAAAAACACAGAAGAAAAAATTTGTAAATCCCATGGAGTCACGATTTGGATCTGACGACGCGTTGGCGTTGAGCTGAAATTAGAATCTGTCGAAGATTTCTCTTGTGATTCGGGATAAAAGGGAAATTGAATATGACATTTTCAATAGTGTTCGAGTTTATCCGTTGGTATTCCGTAGAGTCCGTAACTGCATTCTTTTATTCGTAGATAGACATCAAAGTCTGTAGATCTACGGAAAAATCCGTACAAGTGGAAACACTGTTTGGAGGTTGCTTGACTTACTCTATGGTTTTCTAATGCTTTCTTTATTTTTGTGTAATTTTAAAATGATTTTCCAAAAAAAAAAAATATTCCTGAAAAGGAGTTACTTCTTTTATTTGTAGATTCCGTAGTTCGGAGGCTAATCAGCAAATATTTCAATTTTTCATATATAATAAAATTTAAGCTTCAATAGTTTAACTTCGTTTTGGTAGTTTAAGATAACCTAATATTAGCTTAACTTTGTTAAAATTCAGAACTTTTTCGAAAAAATCAGTTTTTCCAAAAATAATTTTTCAGAAAAAAGTTCCTATCCATCTGTAGATTCCAGGATTTAGAATTGCATAGGTGTTTGTATTTCCAAAACTTTGAAGCTCCCCCGCCCGTTAAAAATGAGTGTCTATTATTACTATTTACCTGCTAAAGTGATATTGCCAAGTTACAAATTTATTCTAAAAACACCCTTGTAACGAAATACCTTTGCCCCGTTAATCTCTCGCAATAAATATTGATAAAATGAAAAAAAGATGAGCTATAGGGAAAACAGGAGAAAATATAGTAAAGGTCTAGAAGGTCGGGGGGGGGGGTAGTACTGGCCTGAAGCTCACCCTCGATACTCCCTTGTCACATGCTTGCCTCCATGTTGTCAAATTAACGATCAAATTACCAAAAGAGTTCGAAATCACTTTATATAGATTAATAATTAAAATCAATAATTAAAATATTTGGATTACATTATTTAAAATCATATAGTTTTATATAGCTGATATTTGATCTGACCGATATAAATCCATGGAATTTTGTCTATCATAATCCCTGGAACAGGATACGACAGTGTAATCTAAGAATTGCGTAAGGAATCGCGCTCTATTTAGCTAGTGAATTTAATAATATTCTCCCAATTATATAACTCAATTCTCCCTTACAAATAGGTTTTGAATTTGAATAAACGTATTATGTTCGTCAAAATAGCATAAATTTGTTCTAGTTACATTGAAAATAAAGAAAAAAAGACTTGTCGACATAAAATTTCAATTTTATGTTTGAAATTTAAAACTCTTGATTAATGGTAAAAAGTGGCCTTACAGAAATTTTATGAAAAGACTACAGTTAATCGTATGATTATCTTATTATTTTATTAAGAATGACTGTATCTTTGTCTGCATCGAATCTTTGTCATATAAAAAATAATACAAGTTATAAAGGGCCCCTGTTTTTTGCGTAATTTTTTAAATTAAAAACAAGAACGGACTAATTTAAAAAAAAAACATCTGCTGGAATTGAGGAGTGAAGTTAAAGTAACGAAATTAATTAATAAATTACAGTTTTCTCCAAATTATTGGGGGGACAGCGGCCCCCCTCCTAACGAAAGTTGCAACTGCGGTTGCGTCTTTTATAGAACTTGCATTCTTGGAATGTATCTGAATGAACCTTTTTGCCTTCTACTAGTTTTTTACCACTAACTCCCGATTGAGGGTAAAAACGTTACAAATTTGAAACGTTAATTATTTAATTAGTGATAATTAACTTTAAATAATTAATTATAGACTTTTATAACTGATTGATCAATCAGTACTATTATATTATTAGATGTGGAAGCTTTATTGAAAGGCTTCCACATCTTATGTTTAGGTAGCTGTACAGGCGTTTAAATTTTTATTATTATTGGCTCTATATTTCTCTTCATTTGTTGGTTCTAATTTGTTTATAATGATGCTATTTTATCGGTTATAAATTAGTGTTATTACTTCTGGCTTTTTGTATACGGCAAAATGATTTAAGTATAACTATTATTATTTTGACCATCTCATGTCTGATGTGAAAGCTTAAACTCTTTTATCTTAAACGATCTTATGTATGGCAATTACCCCTAGGTCCCCCCTAGATTAAAAAAAAAAATAACATTTCAATACGATTTTAGTACCACCCTGTTGCCGAGTGCATGTATTATTTTAGTTTTAATCTTAATTATTTTGTTATTTAATTTCAATCGGTTAGTTCTGGTTAAACTTTATAATTTTCAATAACACAATCAGTTATACTAAGAACTATTCTAAAATTAGACGGTCAAAACTTAATATGAAGATCTATGGTGTCAAGCCTTTGAAATAAACTGTATAGGCCTACTGAATTGGCCGTTTTCCAATTTAATTTCTACGCCAATCTGGTGTCGAAGACCCTTTTTATTTTCGCGTTTTTAATTAAGTGTAAATTTCTGTTTTGTTTCAATAAGCTGTTCTAAAAAGATATTGGGTCTGTTCAAGGATGTATATTTCAAATATAACAAGAGCTATTTTAAATACTTATAAATCATCATCTTTTGGAAATTAATTTTGAATTTTAAATTCAAAATAAACGATGAAACAAAAATGGATGTTTTTTGCAAGGAATAATATAGGGGTTTTGAACCAAGGTGGTGCAAGGAGTTAATCAGAAAATAACTCATGTTGTATTTGTTATCAAATAGAAGAAATGATTAAAAAAAACTGGGATCATTCCGTATTTTGGATTGCTTCTCGTTTTTGCGTAAAAAATCATATCCATTGTAAAGGAACAAAAAATGAAATTGTCAATTGTTGAAGTAAACATGTTTACTGATGCTTCAATTTCCTCTCTGTCACAACTATGAAAGGCTAAAGTAATCAAATTATCTTATTGCTAAAAGATTCTATCTGTTTACTATCAGATCAAAACAACCCCTTTTACACAAAAATAACGTCAGCCTATCAGTTCTTATTTTACAAGCATACTTGAGTCCACTGAAAGAATGATGAACTGGCGTCGTCTCATGAAAGTGGGCTTTGTCTATGTCTACAGGCATGGGTGCTGTTATAAGGACGGGGTCTTCACGAATTGAGCCCCTTGTGTTTCATTTTGGCACCGTCCACTGTACCCCTCCTCCAATTATGTTGATGTGGTAAATTCAAGCACGGGCACTATAACAATTAAATGACGTTATTTCAAATTAAGTTTCTGAACTCTATTTTCGTAAATAATATTTTAAATTTTGTCCTTTTTTTCGGGATTATTTGTTTAAAATTCCAAGTTTCTAGTTTAAAAAATTTGATTTTGGTTCAACTTGTAATTAATCAGTAACTTTAATTTATGTTAAGAGGGTAATATTTACAAATTTGCCGCTCAATATCCCGTCTTCTTTCAAGTGGCGTGAATTCACAAAAATTAGGGTGAAGGGCAACATATTTTGTTAGAAATCAAGGATGGAAGGTGATTTTGTTGTTTACTGCAATTTTTTAATGAAAAACTTAAAAAACCGCGTTTTCAGTGGAAAAACTCAAAAAGAGTGTTTTCAAAATCTAGAGGGACAATTGTACCGCCCTGTCTCCATGACACTATTGGTTTCTTCCCGGTGCTAGTCGTGAATTTGCCTTCTGTTGACTGCTCATGTCATTGCCTCCATGTTTGCATAATTTAAACAAAAATAGCGTAGATCTATTCTATTTAATGTCTTTTTTTTTCGAAAACCAGCCCAAGCTGTGGCAGCTAAAACTAAATTCGAGCCTAGTCCCCAATTGCTCGTCTGGATCTTAATTTTCTTTGCTCTTATTTGTACGTTACTGACAATGTGTAATTGTATAATTTCTGCTTTAATCCATCTTAAATTTTTCTTTGTTTTCCAAAGGCTAATGAATTAGCTCATTACCAAAGGATTATCTTAAAAAAAGAAGAATAAAGCTATAAGATTTTTTCTAATTCATTCAAATTATTTTTGAAAAAGATAGAAACGATGCTCAATGACTTAGCATCGTATAGTTTGATCAGTCAAATTCTCCCGTCAATCTATGCGTTTACGGTATTGACATGACTTTGAAGAAACCAAATTCATGGTTCTGTATTAGTATCGGATCAGATGAAGTGAAATAATGACTATATTATGGAATAATATAAATAAAAACAATAGAATTTCATGAAATAATGACTATAGCCTATCATTTATGCACTAACAATATTAACGTGTTTTCAAAAAAAAAAATTAAAAAACATGCTGTTCTATCTAATTTAATCTCTTGCAATTACAGTAAACAAATCTCTTTCTCAAAAATAACTGTAGCCTATAATTTATGCATTAACACTGTAAATATGTTGTTTCTCTCTATGAAAAAGAAAAAAAATGGAAAAAGGTAAAGAAAGAAGACGCAATTGTGACAGATTAAAATAAGGCGTCGTTGGCCAATAGGTCATTACTTTTAGATAAAGAGACAAATATTCATCGGTCATAAATTTTGCAGATATCAAAGCTAGGGGTCAAAAAGAGTTATTGTCTGTTTAAGCGACTGTTGCAAACAAAAAGTAAGGGGTACAGAAGAGGTTGTAACCAAGCATATAAAACGACAGAATATCTTTTAGAAATGTTTGTTTAATACAGGACAAGAACAAACTACCCCCTCTCTCCCTGCCGTGTGGAGAAAGGAATATGCGTGTGAAAGGGATAGAAAAAAGAATATGCGTGTGAAAATATCCCCATGACTCAGGAGAAGAATGCAAACCATTACTTTAAACCAACCTGTGCTAGAATTGCCAAAGCTTACATTACAAAGCAATACTAGAACATTTATTGAGATCTAATCTTTTTTCCCGATTTAGTCGAAAACTAAAATAAATAAAATAATTATTCAATAGTCATTTTTTCTTCTTTATACTCATTTCTATGTTTTATTCTAGGGTTTGCGCTTCCAGAAAAACTCGGTTTAATTTAACATGGAGGGAGGGAGCTTTAGACTATATTCCTGACCACTTTTTTTTTATTTCTGACAACCTTTTTTTTTGTCAGGGGTTTTGGAGATTTAAAGCCCAGTGCTTGTTTCCAACCCCACATTTATATGTCTGTAAAATAATGTCCTGCATGGATTAGACAAACCCTACGATTTTGCAATAGCAAATGTTTTCATAATAAGGATACTTAATTTTGCTATCATAATATATTGCCCCACAATCAACCCTTTTTGTTTTACCCTTCTTCTCTGTTTTAAGTCAATACTATTAAAATATAAAACGATAGGCTGCTATAATCATTAGAGAGAGTTGCATGTAAAACTTAATTGTATGATGTTAATTTAGATAGAAAGGCATATTTACTATCATTATTTTGTTTGGATAATCTGATCAATAACTCAATAATAATAGGTTTTTTATATATTTTTCAGAAAGGAGTCGGGTTGGTCTAATTGTAAGATGTCAGATTAGAGAGAACTGTACATTTTTCTTCTAATTTTCAATAAATATTGTGAATATTGTTATTACACAGATTGATAGGCTACAGTTATCTTCCAGAAAGGGGTATGCTTGCTCTGGTTGCAAGAAGTTAAATTAGAGAGAACTGCATGTTTTTACACGCACAACAGTTTTTAGTTTGATTCTTTCTCACAACTCTACTTTATAGAACAATACAAAACTTTAGCGTAAAGAGTGGGGTGTTGAGGAAGGGACAGCCAGTCCCTTTCATACACGGAATAATTTATGTCCGTTTTAAGTTTTAATGTCGCTCTTTACTTTTAGTTAAAAAAAACTTGTTTTTTTATGTAATTTCTGGACGTTTTTGAATTAATGCAGGTTTTGACTTTGGCTCACCGAACATGAGTAATTAAAACGAAATTTGCATATTAATTTTCCTTTTTTCAACTAATAATAACCTTATAATTACCTAAGTTTGATTTTTGTTCCAGTTGTTTAAGAATGACTCCTGAATCACGAAGGCTGTTTAATTAGAATAATAACCATTTTTAAAAGTTTAAAAAGAAACTTTAGCGTAAGAGCGAGCTGTTGAGGAGAGGCAACCCATCTCATAAACGTAATATTTTCTGTTCGTTTAAGTTTTAATGTTACTTCTTACTTTAGTTGAAAAAATTGTTTTATTTAATTGCTAATCGTTTTTAAATAATGTTGGGATATCCAGCTCCCCCTCTATGGAAAATTCCCTTCCTCCACAAAAAATTTCTCTATGGAAAGATTCTCCCACTTAACTTAAGTTGGCGATATTTGCAGAACTAATTTTGTAAGGCGTAGTAACAAAACGGCCAAAGAAGTCGAAACTATTTTTATGAAAATGTAAGTGGCAAGTTGAGCAATTCTCAAATGGCTAAACTGAATGATAGAAAAGATCTTTAAAAAATATGCGTAATAATTTACGTTCGTTTTAAGTTTTAATGTTATCGCTTACTTTCAGTTGGAAAAAACCGAAGACATACAATATTTTTTGTTTACTATCACATAAACATCATAGTTATGAAGCTGCTTAAGGTGAAATTAAATGCTAAGATTGGCTGGAAAATAACACAAACAAATTATTGCTTATATCGGCCATTATTTAACGAAATTCGAACTTTAGCGTAAAGAGCAAGGTATTGATGAGAGGGCGAACTACCTCATATATGTAATATGTGGGAGTTCGCCCCCTCGTCAATATCTCGCTCTTTACGCTAAAGTTCGAATTTTGTTCCATTTTTTTACGAATGACCCCTGAATCACAAAGGTCATTTAATTAGAATTAATAGCTCTTTTGAAGTTATTACAAATATTTTAGCGTCAAGAGCGAGGTATTGACGAGGGGACGAACCCTCTCATATACGTAATAATTTCTGTTCGTCTTAAGTTTTGATGTTGCTCCTTACTTTCAGTTGAAAAAACTTGTTTGTTTTTTTTTTACTTAATTTCTTATTGTTTTAAACAATGTTGGGAAATTCAGCATTGGAAAATTCCTCCTTGGAAAGATCCTCCCACGTAACCCCGTCCCCACACTAGAAACAATTCCCTCTGAAAACGTCTATATACTTCCCAATAACAATACTAGGCTATATGTAAATAATGGGCAAAGTTCATAACTTGCAGTCCTTCCCCTGGGGACTCTGGGGAATTAAGTTGTCCTCAAAGACGTAATTATTATATATTTCGACTATGGTGAACAAAATAACTATCTCAAAATTTGGTCTGGTGACTTTGGGAAAAAATTAGCGTGGGAGGGGTCTAGTTGCCCTTTAATTTTTCGGTCACTCAAAAAGGGAATTAGAACTTCTAATTTCCGTTCGAACGAGCCCTCTCGTGAAAGTCTAGGACCGCTGGGTCGATACAATCACACCTGGGAAAAAGAAAACAAATAAACACGCATCCATTATCCTACTTTTGGCAGAAAGTACAGAATTCCATATTTGTTCAGATAGGAGCTTGAAACCTCTACAGTAAGGTTCTCTGAACCACTAATTCTGATGGTGTGATTTTCATTAAGCTTCTATGCCTTTTAGAGGGTGTTTCCTCATTTTTCCAAAAATCAAGCAAATTTTCTCAGGTGCGTATTTTTTGAAGGGTAGGACTAAACGTGATGAAATTTATATATTTAAAATCAGCATAAGATTCCCATTCTTTTGATTTATCTATTGGTATCAAAATTCCGTTTTTTAGAGTTTCGGTTAGTATTGAGCCGGGTCGCTCCTTACTTACAGTTCATTACCACGAACTGTTTGATACTATTGCAAATACGCACTCGAACTAGGGCGTTAATCGCAGTAGAAAAAAAGGCCAAAGCGAATTATCCACAGAATCTGAATCATTCCTTTAAATTTTTCTATTAGATAATCAGTTCTAGCAAATCTCCCCAAAAATTAGCGTTCTGTATATCACGTTTAGGCTCGTGAATTTAAACGTCAATTTTCAGGGCGATTTTAGGATTTCTAATTTTCTCTTCGGCAAATTTGGGAAAAACCCCGAAAATTCAGGAATAGTGGAAGCACTGGATTGGTCCCTCACTCCTACTGGTGTCCATGCAGCTTACGATCCAACTCACTAATTTTTGTTTCCGTTCATTTTAGAATGCGTCATTGAAAGCCGAAATTGAAAGGCTTCGCAAAGAGAATCAGGCCCTCAGATCCAGCAAGAAGTGAATGTCTGGTGTTAACAGCTACTTGATCCTGCAACTGAAAAGACATTATATTTGTAGAAATAATTTTAGCTAGTGCTCACATATATCAGGGTTAAGCTATTGGCAGAATGTTTCAATGGGGTAGGTCTATTGTATACAGATTTACCTTAGCGTTGCTGTTAGCTTGAGAGTTTTAAAAAGATGACCTTAGAGACCAGAAAAAGATGAATTTTATCTATTACAACATGACTGTGCATTTACTTCGGCTGCTGTAATTCAACTGAATGTGTAACTTATTGTTGATTGTTTCAGACCTTTTTCTTTTACGTTATTTAGAGTTTCCTATTTTTGATTCAAAGTTTTTGAATCATTCTCTTTCTGTCTTTTTTATAATTTTTTCTCTTTTCCTTTTTCCTTTTGGATCATTTTTTGATTTCTTTTTCCTCTGTTTCTAAAATTTTTGGATCGTTTTAAGTTTCAGCCGTTAACATCAAATTTTATATTCTATTTATTGGATGTCCAAAACAAAACTTTTTAGAAATAATTGGCTCGTAATAACAATAAAAAAAACCTGAATTTCATTAAACAACCCTTCGGCTCTCTTGTAAGATATGAAACACACCTTCTTTTAAGTGCCGGAGCTGATTTGTCATTCGAGGTTCTGTATGTGCTGCTCAAAATTTATTGCGCCATTAAGAAGATTAAAATAACTGTCGTTTGTCCAAGTTAAAGAAAGCACATACCCGAATGGCATTTGGGCATTTGTTATGAATGTTTTTTATGTTTTAATATAGATACATATTAAGCTTCTAAAATGATTTTATCTTTTTAAATAATAACCACTCTCAAGCTAAAGTATATTGAAAATATGTTTGAGTTGCCACAGAAATCATGTGAATCATTCATTAGGTCCGCAAAGCTTTACATGCGTTTCGACTTTTAATTCAAATACCTAGTGACCTTTGAATTTGTATGTCTAATGTATAGTTTATCGACAACGGGATAACATCTTAAGGTCACCCCTCCCCCTTCTCTCTCTGCTCTGTGTACTCCTTGCATACTTGGTCGTTTTAAAGTTTTTGTCATTATACAACAAATGTAATACTATAATATAAGCATGTAAGCACATGCTATTTACAGTAAGTTCATTTGTCAATGTAATAAAGGGTGTTCTTTTTAGAATAGAGGAGGGGTAATTTTGCTTGTACTTTCAAATAGTTATAAGAAAGAACTTTTGGTTATGTATATACTCTTATGTGTTTTGTATGTTTAATAAATAGGTGGATACTAACCAAATGTGTAGATGCAGCATTTTATTCGGAAAGCTTTATTCTTTGCTTTAAATCAGTACCTCTGTATGAAAACTGCCCAAGAGAAACCATTTTAGAAAATTGTTTTTAGAAAAACTAGGCTTTTGGCACTCTTGTAAAAAAAGAAGAAAATTCTCATTCTAAAGTAAAAGCGATTGCAATTGGAATTGAAAGCTTCAATCTCAAAATTAAAAAAGTAGTTTTGTAAAAGGAGTCAGTCACGAAGATTCGCCAATTTTTAGATAAATATGTCTAAACCAGAAGTGTTCAGAGTGATTAAATTGTTGACGTATGTAACGCTGTGTGGAAACTGCCTAAGAGAAACCATTTTAGAGAACTTCTTTTAGAGAAGGTGGACTTTTGATACTTATGATAAAAATTTACGGTAGACTGGTTACTGTGGTTAGAATTACTGTACTAAAATAAAAGTGATTGTAATTGAAATTTGTAGCTTCAGTCTAAAAATTGAAAAAGCTACTTTCAGAATGGAATTATTCTCGACGACTGAGTGTCATTTTCAGGCAACTTTTTAGTTGAAAAATTTCAGCGAAATCATTTTCCCCATCAAATGATCAGTCATAATTATGGCTCAGAACCGGATTTGATAGCTATAAGATCAGACTTCAGCAAATCGCATGTCCAAATGGACTGAATTCGCGTGTCCAAGTTAAAAAACAACCGCACAAAAAAAAGTGTTACCTAACACAAAAATTGTTCTGCTCTAAGGTTAGAAAAATTCAGTTAGACAGTATTCGCTTAACACTGCTAACACAAGATTTTTATATTTTGTTTATCTGGCATGGGATGTATTGATTTTCCTATAGCTCTATCATAATATCTCGTATAATCCAATTTATGTCTTGTATGTGATTAAGTTTATAAATGGCTGTAAATTAAAGACATAGAAGTCTTTAAATGGTTCTTATTTTATTGTTGTTATTTTAGCTATTGGCAATTATATTTTTAAATCCGGCTTAATAACTTTTTATTCTGTTTTATTTTGGTGCTGTGTTACATATGGTACATATACGCATGTTGTCGAAAATCAATTTTTATGTTACTGTATTTCAAAGTAAACATTTTATGGTGTTTGTTTGATTGCCTTGAGGATTTAAGAATAAGACAAAAATTCTTATATCAAGTGGTATATTTTTTTTTCTTATATTCGCAGTGCCAGGTACTTACAGCATCTGATATGCCGCTGTTTCTTTACCTCGCTCCAAAACCTAGAGGTTTTAAATGCCTGTTGGACCTTCTTTTGAAGGGGTCAACAGAGGGATTTGCAGGAATAATATCCCAGGAAGATCGTTCCAGAGAGAAGTGCAACGTCGGATGAAGCTGTTCCTCAAGTATTCAGTCCTTGGCGTGTCCTCGTTTAGGTAGTTGGACTGAGTTGTGTGTCTTTGTGTCTGCCTTGGTGGCTGGACGTGCACAAAGTGAGAGAGCTCGTCTGAGAGAGACGAAACCATGTACTTCTAGAAAACAGGCATCGACACTACATCAAACCTTTCATTCAAGAACTGGATCGAGTCACATGTTGAGGCGCAGCCCGCCCTTTTTGCCCTATTATGGATAGCTAAGTTGTTCACGTGGCACCTTTGATCGGGTAATAAGATACTCCTTTGTTTTTGATAGATTGAAATTGATTGTCTATGCATCAGGCCACTTTTGGATTTTAAAAGGATCCATCTGTAGGGAAAAAGAGGCTTTTGTTGGGTCTTTATGTTTTGAAACGGCTGAGTGTGTAGGGGTATCGTCGACAAAGTGATGCAGAGGATTTGCATGGCTGTCTCCCATGCCGTTTATGTAAATGAGGAAAAGCACAGGTCCCAAGACACTGCCCTGGAGAACCCCTGCTTTCACTGAATATTCACGCAAAATAGTCCTCTTATGAGCACAATCGTAATGTGGAGTCATATAGGGAGGTGGCAGTCCTTGCCCCTCTGATGCGGTTAAAAACAGAAGATATTATTCTGATCAATTACGTTTGGTTTTTGAAGGACTGAATTCCTCATTTTTGCATTGAATGCAAAAATTCCTTGATTCCGAACAGCTGATGTTCAAAAATAGAAGCATAATCTATCTATAAGAGTCATGCACATCGGACAGTGTTTTAATAGTCAAAATTGACCAAGCTCACGAGAGAGTTCAAAATATGGATCCTTTTTTTGGGTGTTCATCTACAAGTATCTAGGAGGAGGGGGCAAAATGTTTTTTTTAATCTAGGGAAGGGGCAAAATAAATGTCTTAGGAATGAGACAATTCTGTTGTTTTTTATTTTTCAACGAAAATGCCAAAAAAAGTGGTTCAAAATCTAAAATGCAATTGACTCCCCCCACCACCCAATGGACGCCCGAGACCCTAGGAGATCCACCTATCCTAATGAAATCAAACAATGAGTGTTCAAATTTGTTAAGCTACCTGCTATTTTTAATTAGTGTCTTATCGCTGGTGTCTCTCCATGTATTTTGAAAATGCTTTCATTTCTCCGATTCTTAAAATAAATGTCCCTAGCAAATTTAACTATCTTAGGCTGGATTCGGAAACACCAGCTCTGTAGAGTTTTGATTTTTTTTTTTTTTAATTTCAAAATATGATTACAAAATTGACCCGTGTTAGTTTGGCTTCTGAACAAGAAAAAAAAAATCATTTTTTGTATAATTTTGGAAAAAGGCTAATGTCAGCTTTGCCTCTCCCAGAGACTACCTCTCTTGCAATATTTACTTTTAATTAGCCCTCGTTCTCAAGTCTCATCGCATCCACCAAGGTGATAATTCATGAATCAAGGGACTACGACCATACTCTGAATTGGTATTTAAATACTGTCTCAGAGCATTTATAAATCAGGGATTTTTTGTCGGCTTTATTTTGGCTGATGTTTCAAAAGTCTTTGACGATCTGTGTCACTAAACTGTCCCTGAAGAAGGTAGACAACTCTGTGCAATGAAGATACTGTAAGATTGCTACGGTTTTTTTTTGTCTGGACGGAAGCCTTGTGTCCTAAATGGGAATAAATATGATTGGACCAGCATTTCCTGTGGTGTGCCAAGGGAACTTGGGAATTAAGGCCCGTTGTTCCCAGATGGGGTAGGGAGAGACCATAAGATAGGATTTAAATGAAATTGAAAAATTATAATTAGTGTTAAGCTTCGAACAGATTGGTATGGAGGAAGGGTGTGCGAAGCTGGGTTGGTCTCGCGTGATTTGGTGCTGCAGTGAGTTGTTAGGTATAGTAGTAGTAACCTTCTTTTTTAATAAGAAATTACTAAATTCTTTTTGAGTTTGTGGATGACTTAACTATGTTGAGTTTCAGCATGTTACCATTTCTACAGATGGGTCCTTACTTAAGTTACGGAAACACAGTCTCAATAAGGTGAATTATTTGAATAGTAAGAAAACTTTTTCCCCCCGGTTTCCTCCGATAAAACCAATACCACTTACTGCACTTGCATAAAACTGAAACTATGTAACCGTACGAACTACCAAAGACTCTGAAGCTCTAAGGCGTTTAGTGTAAAATCTGGCTGTAATATATGCCAAATCGCTAAATATGCTAATCTTTTTTTACTAAAATTAACACACAAAACAACTGTTTCCTCATAACAAGTTTTTTACTAAAATTTATTAAAAGAAAACTCAATAAAATAAGTTTTTCAGAGAAAAGGAAAGAACTCCATTGAACCAAAACATTGGGTATATGTACCCAAAAATTATATCTTAGGAAGACACTCCCGCCCCACAGCTCTCAGAGCAACGGTTTTAAGCTTTGCCTCGGGGGCATATAAGGTTTTTATACAAATATACTTTGTGACAGACTCATTCGAATGTTAATCTGAATTTTTAGTGCTCTTTTTAAGATACAGTTATCAGAAGACAGCTACCCCCCCCCCCCCTCCCTCCCAAAAAAGAGTTTTTTCACGAAATACATCGAATAAAAATTTTTGAGCGAGTCACTTTATTCAAAATAGTCCAAAGATCGTATAACAAGGCTTTTGGGATTGACAAAAAAAACCAGCGCCTGGGGGAGGGGTGTCATTTGTGATCTGGGCTATTTAAAGTTTTTATAAAAGGGATGGTTGTTTAGCTTTAGAAGAGACTCATTTTGTCGAAAATTAGTATTTCTAGTTCCTTTTTAAGCTTCAAATGGATGGAAAGTATTTAGTTCCCCATCCCTCGACATCCTCTCCTTTCACCAAACGTATCTGATTGAAACTAAGAGATGGCGATTTTGTTCAATATAGCCCAAAGAATATATAATAATGCCTCCAGGGCTGACACTACCCCCCCCCCAAGTCCTGTGAATAGGGTTGTAAGTTATAAGTTTCATGAGGTCATATAAAGTTTGTATGGAGTTGGCGGTTGTAAAAACTTCAGATTAGGTTTATTTGAATTAAAATTGTAAGTTGTAATGCTCTTTTTAGAGTCAAACTGATCTGAGAGTAACTAACCCTCCTTCCATGCCCACCATTTCCCCAAATACATCCAATCAAAACTTGGAGATAATAATTTTGTTCATCGTAGTTGAAGTTTTCGAAAATTATATCATTGAGGAAACCCCCCCCCCCCCCTACAGCTCTCAGGGTAAAGATTGTACGTTGTGTCCTGGGGAAATGTAAGATTGGTGACCATATATGCTTTGGACAGGAATTATTGAATTGGTAATCAGAAGTTCTAGTGCTCTTTTTAAGTGTCAAAGTGGTAACAGCGAATTTACCCCCCCCCCCCCCCCTGCACACACACAAACACAAAACTTCAGATGGGGCTTATTTGATTTGAAATTGGAAGCTATAGTGGCCTTTTTAAGAGTCAAAGTGATTCGAGATAAACAATCCCACCCCCGCCTCCATGCTCATTATTTCCCTTCGAAAACTTGAAAATGACAACTTTTTTGTCGTAGTTGAAGCCAAGGGTTGTAAATTACACCTCTGGAGTGTTTATGGTTCTTATGGAAGGGATGATTCTATTAACTTTAGAGTTGGATCAATGGGCTGAAATTGAAAGTTGGCACCCTCTGGCACGAACTATCATTACTAAGGTAACCCTAAGGCAAAACCCTCTGTGATGTCCCCTTTGGAAATTCATAACCTGTGCTTTTCTATGACTATACTGTGGCACCCTCTGGCGTGCATTATTACATCTAAAGCATTCTCAGAGATTTTCCTACAAAATAATCTTATGCGTAATCGGCCGTTTCAACTTGAAGGAAAATTTTCACGGTGCCACAGTCCCTGGTTTCGCTTCCGATTCTGCTGGCTTTCAGCCCGGTTCAACATGTTCTAGCTCTCATTATGCCAGTTCCCAACCCTGCTCCAGTACCGTCATTTCGAGATCCCCCACTTTTGCCCTTCCCCTTTTAAAAGACCTTTACGAGGCAGTGTTATTAAGTGTAGCCATGGTTGCGATCACACAATCTTCCCCATCCCGTTTCTTTTCTCATTCTTTAGTTTCAACATGGGCTGTTCGACCTTTTCTTCCAAAAAATAACAATACCAAAGTAGAATTGCTGTGTTTCTTTTCTGCTTCTTGTGTTCCATTCGGAGCTGTTCGACTTTTTCTCGAAAGTACCAATACCAAAGTGGAACGGAATTAGTCTGGTGTTCTCTTCTCATTCTTTTGTTTCAACTCATGGCTGTCCGACTTTTTTCCTCGAAAATAGCAATACCAAAGCAGGAACACAGACACACACAAACACACTCACACAAACAAACACACAGAATCTGACACGCAAATACACAAAGCCAGACACAGAGACCAAAAACATATAAACACACAGAGTCAGACACTGGCACATAAAGAGAGAGACAAAAGATACACATGAAGTCAGACAGACGAACACACAAAGACGAAAAGAGAGACAAGAAACACGCGCACAAACGCACAGTCAGACAGATAGGCACAGAGAAAAAGAGAAAAAATGTCTACACAAACACACATAGTGAGACAAACGAACATACAAAGAGAGACACGTAGACGAGCAAGCACACAGAGTCAGACACACAGGCACAGAGTCAGACACACAGGCAGAGAGAGAGAGCGAGATAGAGAAAGAGAGAGAGAGAGAGAGAAACACACACGACTACAGAGGCAGACATAGAAACATACTAAGACAGACAAAGACACTGGCAAACACACAGGTTTGGAAATATAGAGAGAGAAAATAACACAAAAACACACAGAGTCAGAATCACAAAGACAGACAGGGAGACAGGCAAATGCACAGTCAGACACACAGGCAAGGGGAGAGAGACAAAAAATATGCACAAACACACAACGTCAGGCACACAAGTACACAAATACAGACACAAAGATAGGCAAACACGTTCCTATAGTCAGACCCACAAACACTCAAAGACAGACAAAGAGACGGGCAAACACCCAGTCAGACATACAGGCACGGAGAGAGAGAAAAAAACACACAGGGTGTGACATATAAACACGAAGAGAGACACAGAGCTGGGCAAACACTCAGTCAGGAACACAGGCACAGAAAGAGAAACAAAAAAACACACACGCAAATACGCAGAGCCAAGACACACAAAAAAACAAAGACAGACACAAAGACAGGCAAACACACTGTCAGACACAAAGGCACAGAGAAAAAGGGATAAACACACATACAAACACACAGAGTCAGACATAGAAACACACAAAGAAAGACGGGCAAACAGAGAGAGAGAGACAAAAACACAAAGACAGACAAAGATACGAGCAAAAAGACGCTCAGATTTAAAGGCAGACAGAGAGAAAGAGAGAGAGAGAGAGAGAAAGAAAACTCATACAAACACACAGAGTGAGACAAACATACGCTCAGACACACAGGCACGGTGATAGAGAGACAAAAACACACGTAAACACACAGAGTCAGACATTCTAATGCACAAAGACAGACACTTGGCCATTAAAAGTACCAGCCTCCCTAATCATGACCAACCAAACTATAACTAACCCGGGTACCCGCAACCAGCATATCACACCCCGATACCTGCAGCCGACCTTTTTTGACGCTAGAAAAACAATGTGGTTCATATGGCTGTTTCAGGCAAGCTCATACCGTTTTTAAACATTCAGCCTGTTTCTTACCTGCTTGTAGGTTGGGTTAACCTAACCTAAACACATTAAGTTAGGTTAGATGGTGCACCATGTGTTTATTTTTGTCTCTCTCTCGCAGTGCATGTGCGTCTAAATGTATGTTTGCCTGTCTGTGTCTGTCTTTGTGTCTCTGACTCTATCTGTTTATATGGGTTTTTGTCCCCCCCCTCTGTCTCTTTCTTTCTCTCTCTCCCTCTCTCTCTCTCTCTCTCCCTCTCTCTCTCTCTCTCTCTCTCTCTCTCTCTCTCTCTCTCTCTCTCTCTCCTCTCTCTCTCTCTCTCTCTCTCTCTCTCTCTCTCTCTCTCTCTCTCTCTCTGCCTGTCTGTCTGACTTTGTGTGTTTGTGCGTGTTTTTTGTCTCTGTATTTTTCTTTGTATGTTCGTTTGTCTGACTGTGTGTGTGTTATTTGGCTCTCTTTCTCCCTCTCTCTATCTCTGTCTTTCTCTCTCTCTCTCTCTCTATCTCTCTCTCTCTCTCTCTCTCTCGGTGCCTGTGTGTCTAGTTCTCTTTGTTTGTGTATGTTTTTGTGTGTTTGTGTCCCGCTTTGGTATTACTGATTTGTGGAAAAAATTCAAACAGTCTTGGTTGGAACAAAAGGATGAGAAAAGAAAAATAGAGCAACTCCGCTTTGGTATTGGTATTTTTCAGTAAAAGTTTAACAACTCTGGTTGGAACATAAGAACAAGAAAAGAATTTAAGTAATGCCACCTTAGTATTTCTTTCTCGGAAAGAAAAAGACAAGCAGCACAAGGTTAAAACAAAAGAATGAGAAAAACAACGGGGTGAGGAATCCTTAGTGGGCGCAGCCATGGTTTTATTTATAAAACAGCCTCGTAGAGGCCTTTTAAAAGATAAGAGAATTAATTGAATTCCAAGCGTGGAATAGGAGAGGGGTCAGAAGTGAGGGATCAGAAACTGCAGGAACCGGAGCTAGATTTATAACTAGGATAGAAGCGGGCGTAGTGGGAACTGGGACCTGTTGAACCGGGGTGAAAGCCAATAGAACCGGAAGTGGAACTGGTGTCTGTGGAGCCGCGAAAATTTTTCTTCAAGTTGAAACTATCGATTATAGTGTATACGATTATTTTGTTGGAAAACATCTCAGAATTCTTTAGTTGTGATATTGCGTGATATAGGGTGCCAGAGGCCAATCATAGAATGGCACAGGTCAGGACTCACCATGGGGTCATCACGGAAGGTTGGCTTGTGAAAACATGAGACAATGGATTTAAAGCATGATTTTTAGCAAGAAATTGTCTTAGAAATGATAGTTTGTGCCTAAGGGGGCCGTGCACCAGCCATTCTGTGCCATTCATCTGTAATTGTGTACCAGGGTGACGTGAACTGACCTGTACAACGTTAGGAGTGGCTTGCCAAAACATGAAGCAATGGACCTAAAGCTTATTTTTATTATAAAAATATTTGTGAATGCCTTGGGAATGATAATATGTACCAAAGAGATGTCATGGGGCAGCCAATTCTTACGAATTCACCAGAAATAAGGGGGACACTCATTCAAGAAATGTTGAAAATTCTATGTCCTTTTTAAACAATAAGGAAATGTAAAATTAAAGACAAAAAATACTGTAACAGATCAAATAGTTTGCTAAAAGTAAGGAGTGATGTTAAGACTCAAGACCCATATCTAAAATATAAAAAAGAAGTTGTTCTATTTTTAAAAGGTAACTTTTGCATGTTTTAAAAGTTTCTAATTTTACAGGGGAAAATGTACGAAACCACTGGCTGAAGGGAATAAATTAAAGTTTTATTCAAGAAAAGCTGAATTTATTATATGGTCTATACTCGTTTTCGTCAGATTACAAAGGTTTTCAGACCAAATTGGAAAGTGGGTACAGGGTTTGTTGATTACAAGTAATGGTTTTCATGCAGTATTATGTTTTTTATGTTGTGGATATTCTTATGGCGAATTTCTCTGCATTTAAGTTGACAATCCTCGTATGAATGACTTTAGGGTTAAAAAAAACTCTTTACTACTTATATAACGAAAAGAGAAATCATCAATGCAACAGCACAAACACATTAAAAAAAAGGAGATAGAAGGAGAAAGGGAAAACTGTTTTCCTAAATTAGTGATTAATATAGACCAGCACTTGAATGAGGCCTTAACCCTACTCATCCATACAACCACATAGGTCAAACAGCATAACCATAAACAATCAACCATAAAGAATAATATGGTTGAAAAGAATAATAAGTCGTCATTTACCAAACAATTAAAACAGTAAAGACAAATAATTCAGAGGCAACAACCCAACACAAGGGCTCATCAGGAGAATACACTTCTCCTGATTTGCCAAAAGTTTCCCTAAGTATTTCCAGATAATTTTTTTGGTATTTATTTAAAAGTTCGTTATAATGAAAACTAAATTTTTTAAATTGCCAAGTTAATTTATTTGCAGAAAAACCTCTTAATATCAACTTTTGGCTTAAGATTTTACATCTATTTTTAAAATCAATATAATTACTACAAATCCTTGCATAACGAAGTAACTGTGAGAAAAACGCCGCATATGTGACATTTACGTGTATATTACTTTCAGGGAATGGGAAACTAATCACTTCAAAATCAAAATCATCCGTTTTGTTATACATTTTAAAACTTTATTTATTATTATCAGAAATATTAATATTTAAATCTAAGAAATGATCTTCAAGACCAGCGCCATGGCTAGGTTCAAGAGTAAGCACTGATGGATATATATTTTTAGAAATATCAATGAATTCCTTACAATTTAAGACCAAAATACCATCTAAATATCTGTTATTATTTGACAAAACATGTTTTAAATTACTTGGATTATTCTTATCCATCATATATTTATATTCTAGTTGAATTAAAAACAAGTCAGCTATAAATGGGCTGGCATTCCCCCCCATGGGAATTCCCACGATTTGCTTGTACAAATCACCACCAAATCTTATATAAGTATTGTATAAAACAAATTCTAATAACTCAAAAATCATATCCAAGCTGTAACATCTCAAGCTAACTGTAGTCTTAAAGCAATTTGTCCATAGAGCTTTTTTATTATAAGTGTATATTTTTAAGAACCTTTTACTAGATAAGAGGAAAGATTTCTTGATAACCGTTTTTTTAAATTATCTAACACTACATTAAGTGATAAATTAGTATACATTCTCGCAAAATCGAAAGACTCAATTCTTTTAGCTGAAACCATTGTTAAAGAATCTATCACCTGCAGTGATTTATTAACACTCCAATATTGATTAAAATTCGAAAATTTTTTAATACCAGAACAAAAGGTTTTAAGTTTATTTATAATTTCCTTTAAAATCAAAGAGAGGTCAGTCGCAGCAATGCGGGTCGGACATTTTGCTGCTCCAGCAATAAACCGTGGTTTAGAGGGATTCTTATGAAATTTTACCATCCAATATAGGAAAGGGAACTTTTTATCATTGTCATTTCTTTTAATATTAAAATTTTTAAAAAGTATTTTTTCAGTTAAGTTCTCATCCTCTAAATTTACCTTTTCATAAACATTAGTTGTGCATAACTCCCTTTTTAAGATATCAAAATACTGCTTCTGACAAATTATTGCAAAATTATTATTAGCTTTATCAACCGGCGCAATTACAAAATTCATTCTGTAGATTAGCAATTGGTTGTTTAATCATAGCATTATAAAATAATGATTTAGTGTTACTATATTTTAAGTTAGAATATATTTTATTTCGTATTCTACTAATAATTAAATTCTTCCAACTTTGAAAACTCTCTTTATTTTTATTCTCTTTCTTACACCACTTATCAATAAATAAATCAAAATCATTTTCCAAACCATCAAGAACACTCGGTGGTTTCAGATGATGAGAAAGACGGAAATTAGCCCCTTTATTCATTATAATTTGAAGATCATCTTGCTTAATTATTGACAAGTCCCCTGTTATAACATGTTTGTACGTCGGATTTACAAATGGGCCAAGTTGCTTACAGTTACAAACCGGTTTCCAATTTATATCACTATCTAATCTTTTAAGTATTAAATTATAATTAAAAATAACTTGCCCAATAGTTTTTGAAAATTTATAAGTTAAAACTGGACTATCATTATAATTCAAATTACTAGGAAAGGCCTGTTTCACATCCCGTTGATTTATAATTTCCGGTAAATTAATATCTTCAATCTGCTTACAAGAAAAATTAATAGGTAAATATAATCGGTTATCCTTATTACCAATCTTATCAAACTTTTTCTTTTTTGAAATAAATTTCGTTTTAGTTAGAATGCAAATTGTATCGCATATTACTTTAAAATCATATTCAAGAGCTGTATTATTCTTAACAATCCAGAAAATTTTGATGAAATTCCTCTTGGATAAATTATTTAGACAGTTTATTACAGAAATCATACCCCTAGATTCAAATAGCAGGTATAAATCTATAGAAAGAATATGTAAATCTAATTCATTTTTTCTATTGTTTTTCCTATGTCCTCTCGATCGTTTTTTACGTTTAGCAGGACAAGTAAAAGAAGGATTGTCCATAAAACCCTCAATACATTTAACAACAATCTGAGACATGTCACCATATTTTGCTACACGATCATGTATCCCAAAAGGATAAGCTGTACCAAGAGTATGGATCCAGAAATCCTCCTGTTTACGTGGTCTATTATTTTTCTCTTCTTTCTTTATATTTTCTAACTCTAAATTTTCTAAAATTGTGACAGTTATATCTGATATAGAACATGTACTATTATTACAATGTTGAACTAGATAGTTATTAGTTTTGTCATTATTAACTGTTGTCTTGTGTCCAGAAAATCTTTTATATATATTTTTAGTTGTTTCCCCCACATATTGTAGGCAGCATTTACTACATTCTAATAGGTAAATTACATCGGTTGTTTTACAATTAACATTACCACGTAACTTGCATGCAAAATTTTTATTATACAATGTACTCTTAACAGAAGTCCGTGGGATAAAATGATCTTGGCAAGGAAAACAACGACTCTTACACTTACTAATTTTCAAAAAATCGTTCCGAGCTCCGAGGCTAATATTTTTATTTTGTTGCATTAAAAGTTATTGAAAACATATCCATATCAAACCAACATCCAAATCAAAATCCAACAATCAAAGTTCAAAAAACATGCCAAGGTCAATAGGTCAATAGGTCAATAAATACATAAACATGAAAAAAAAGTTGTTTCATGAAAACATGAAAAAACATGAAATTTGTATAAGTTCCATCTCACCAATAATTAACAATATCAGGTTAAAAACCTAGACTGGGATAAAGGTCTGTCGGGGAGAAAACTAAGAAATTTTCCTCCACCATTACTGGATCCAACCTGGAATAATATAACAAAAAGAGAAATCATCAATGCAACAGCAAAAACACATTAAAAAAAAAAGAAAAGAAAAAAAGAAAGGAGATAGAAGGAGAAAGGGAAAACTGTTTTCCTAAATTAGTGATTAACATAGACCAGCACTTGAATGAGGCCTTAGCCCTACTCATCCATACAACCACATAGGTCAAACAGCATAACCATACACAATCAACTATAAAGAATAATCCATGGACAGGCAGTCACGTCGTCAATAAGTATAAGTCGTCATTTACCAAACATTTAAAACAGTAAAGACAAATAATTCAGAGGCAACAACCCAACACAAGGGCTCATCAGGAGAATATACTTCTCCTGATTTGTCTAAAATATCCCTAAGTATTTCCAGATAATTTTTTTGGTATTCATTTAAAAGTTCGTTATAATGAAAACTAAATTTTTTAAATTACCAAGTTAATTTATTTGCAGAAAAACCTCTTAATATCAATTTTTGGCTTAAGAATTTACATCTATTTTTAAAATCAATATAATTACTACAAATCCTTGCATAACGAAATAACTGTGAGAAGAACGCCGAATATGTGACATTTGAGTGTATATTACTGAAATATATTTTTAGAAATATCAATGAAATCCTTACAATTTAAGACCAAAATATCATCTAAATATCTGTTATTATTTGATAAAACATGTTTTAAATTACTTGGATTATTCTTATCCATCATATATTTATATTCTAGTTGAATTAAAAACAAGTCAGCTATAAATGCGCTGGCATTCCCCCCTCCCCCATGGGAATTCCCACGATTTGCTTGTGCAAATCACCACCAAATATTATATAAGTATTGTATAAAACAAATTCTAATAACTCAAAAATCATATCCAAGCTGTAACATCTCAAGCTAACTGTAGTCTTAAAGCAATTTGTTCATATAGCTTTTTTATTATAAGTGTCTATTTTTAAGAACCTTGTACTAGATAAGAGGAAAGATTTCTTAATAACCGTTTTTAAATTATCTAACACTACATTAAGTGATAAATTAGTATACATTGTCGCAAAATCGAAAGACTCAATTCTTTTAGCTGAAACCATTGTTAAAGAATCTATCTGCTGCAATGAATTATTAACACTATAATATGGATTAAAATTCGAAAAATTTTTAATACCAGAACAAAAGGTTTTAAGTTTATTTTTAATTTCCTTTAAAATGAAAGAGAGGTCAGTAGCAGCAATGCGGGTTGGACCTTTAGCTGCTCCAGCAATAAACCTTCGTCATCAACTAAAAGTCTTATATTTGCTCTCTCTTTCAACACTAATTCATCTGGCGATATTATTTTCGCATGTCCACCAATATAAGGCTTGAATTTTCTCGGTACCCCAAAAAAATTGTACACCCTACGGTGATGACAATGCGTACAAACACATCCAATAAAACTACCATCTGCAGTTGCTTCATAATTCAAATATTTTTCATTGTCGGCATTCAATGCTGCTACAACACTTACACTATCATGCACATACGCCTTTTTTAAATATTTAATCTTCACTTTTAAGATATAAGATGTAGATAATTATTCTTGCGATGAACAAATAATACTGAAGCAGATCGTAAGATCTAACAAGTTCTGCAAGATTACGTCATCTTCAACATAGGTGAACAAACAGATGTGAATCCCTACTGCGTAACAAACATATACATTTTGAAGAAAATTAATAACACCTGCATTAGAGGAAATCGCCGTTAAGCTTCTTTGTGATTAGCGATCTAGAAGAAAAGAGTAGCTGCTATGCGTGTACTTAGAACCGGTGAGCTTCACTGCTGCTGCATCCCAGAAATTTATTATGTTGGTAGACTTCAAGATGAAAATTTGCGAGAAACTTTCCAGGAGCAGTTGAATGCTAAATTGGATAGCTTAAATTTTAACAGTGTGGAATATGGATGGAATAATTTTAGGAAAACAATTTGTGAAGTTGCCGATGGTGTTTTAGGGAAGAAGGCTAAGAGTTCATTTAGGAATATTAGTGAAAAAGCTTTATGTTTAATAGACAGGAGAAAGGGCTTTTGCAAGAATTATGTGAAAAATAGATCATATGAAAACAAAAGAATATAAAGAAAGTGGAAAAAGCCTTAAAATATGTGAACTAAGAAGGTGTGAAGTGTTGGCTATGGATATAATAGCCAAGGACATGGAAGATGCAGCTAGACGGCATGATAGTAAATCCACTTGGGCATAAAAAATTCCTATAATTTACAAATGACTTCATAAAACCAATAGTAGAATAAGAAAAATTTACGTTGGCCATAGATTGCATTGCCTTAGCATCCGGCCCATCAAACAGGAAAGCTTCCCAGACAAGTGCAAGCTGTTTTTAAGCAAAAAATGGCTACCTGCTTCTGAAATTTCATATAAATATTTACGGATGGATTGCTGAAAGGAGGCATGGCAGCAGTAGCTGAGGTGACTCCAGAATATTCCTTAGATATATTCATCAGGCTTCCAAATGACCCATCCATCCTTAAGGCTGAACTAAAGGCTATATTTGAAGCTCTGAATATCATTAATAAAATGCCTTCTGAATCTAGGAAGGTGATATTGCTCCCAGACTCGAAGTCTGCCTTGCAGCTCATAAGCCGAATCCATAGGTTCTAATAAACTCTGTCATAGAAAGTTTAAGAAATTTAATATGGAGCATTCAAGAAAGAAATATCAAGCTTTATTTACAGGATATATTAATTCATTACGGTATTAAACATAACGAGGTGGCCGACTTACTTGCAAATAAAACAACAGACATCTACATAGTCCCAACATTAAATCAAAAACTCAATGTGACGTAGTTCGGAGAAGAATTCCAAAGAAGAATCTGCCACAGTTAACACCTCATTTTTCCATCACGTGAAGAAAATTCTCTATACTTCTGAATTCGAAGTGACCCATTGATCCTGAGGAAAGAAGAATACGACTTGAAAAAAGAGGGAACCGACATTGTATATTTTGTTCTTTAGTCCCTGGGACTTCACAACAACCATCTCATCTTTAGCTGCAATAGTATCGCAAAGTCAGCAAATAAAACAAGAAATTGTTTTTCAAGATTGAAATTCCGGGGTATTATTCTTTTTTTAGCATGGTTGACATGACCCTGAAACCTGCTTCAGTTTGATTAAGTGGAAGTATAATTGGAAACAGGAATATGAACATTTGAAAGAAATAAACCAGCAGAAAATTTTTATGACGCCAAAAGGAGACTGTTCTTAGAAAAGAAGTGCTATATTTCCAAAGAAGAAGAAGAAACTACCGTGAAATGTCTACTTTTGAGAACGTTGCTAAAATAATTCTCAAGGTAGGTAACACTATTTATGGAGCAATTGCTTTTTATCAAGCCCCTTCGGTCTTTCGGAAGGATATTTCTAGTTTCAGCAAACCGGGTGATGTAGATTTATCTGATGTAAACAGATAATTTCGATTTTATAATATTTAGTATAATAAACAATCTGCACGTTTATGTGGACTGAGAGAAAAAAAATATCATTGCAGAACGTGCAGCTGATTTATCATGGTTGGAGTTGGAAAAATGACAAACTTGATGCTTAGGAGAATTGACAACAGATTCTGAACGGTGTTACAGTGTTATATTTAATTTCACTGCAAAAAATCCTTCGGTTTGCTATTCCCAAGTCGACTTAAAGAGGTACAAATCAAAAGCAAAAGAGCAAATTTCGACAGTCTGTTGACTTTGAAATGCAAACCTAAAAACGGAAAAAGTCATTACCTGTGTTTTCTGGCATCGGGTTTAAGACGTATTTTGAGCGGGTTCGGCAAACATCGTTTTCAGGTTATCCGCGACCAACCCAGCAAAGCTTTAAAGCGTTTTCGTTTAAAGGGTTCAAAGCTTGTTGGAACCGAGTTCCTCAAAATTGTACACACCAGAACAGTACGGTTGGACATGGGTTCTGAGAAAATATTTGCGTGTTGAACACGAAACTCTAAACGATAATTTGCACAACTCGAGTCTAACTCCATGCTGTATGTAAGCGGATGTAACACTTCATGTTAAGCGTCTACAAAGATGTAAATTTAAATGCATCTTACGCTTTGTTTTCAGACCACCCACATCCAGCATGGGTTTTGCTGACTATTGTTTTGAGTGCAGTATTCAACCCGATTTCGGGTCATCTCAGAACCCGTGTTCAACCATGCTATTCTGTTGCGTTATAATTTTGAAGAGCCCGTATCCAATACGGTTGTAGCTCGCTAAATTATCACGCTTTGAAGTTTGCCTGGGTTAAACACGGAGAACCTAAAAACGATTTTTGTCGAGCCTGCTGAAAACACACTTTAAACCCGGTGCTTGAAAACACATTTTAGATTTTAAGCGTCTGCAACGCTACCTATTTTAAAATTCCAAAGAGAAAATTTAAATTGTCTGAATGCGGTTTTCTGTATACCCTTTCCTAACATCAATTTAGAGTAAATATTTTGATTAGGATGTTTTATGTTACCCTAAGATATAAAGCTTTGTTTAGAACTTCACTTATTCTTTGCGGATAGGCTAGTTTTCATAGTGCGTAGGCCTAGTTAGGCTAGCCTATCAATGTATGGTAACTGTCCCCTCCAGACCTCAGTTTGCCCCCCCCCCAGACCTCAGTTCAAACCCATCAACTGAAGTCTTCAAAAAGTGTGAAATAAATAAGATTCGCTTGTGTAATTTAAGCATTCAAAGAAACAGGTCAGTTTTCTTTAGTAGGCTATATCTTTGCCTTTCTGGTGATATGAAGCTTTGTTTTGAACTTCACCTATTCTTTGCGGATATGCTAGTTTTCATAGTGCGTAGGTCTAGTTAGGCTAGCCTATCAATGTATGGTAACTGTCCCCTCCAGACCTCAGTTTGCCCCCCCCCCCAGACCTCAGTTCAAACCCATCAACTGAAGTCTTCAAAAAGTGTGAAATAACTAAGATTAGCTGGTGTAATTTAAGCATTCATAGAAACTGGTCAGTCATCTTTAGTAGGCTATATCTTTGCCTTTCTGGTGATTTGTGGTTCATTTTCCTCTGTGATTTTTACTTCTTTGTGCAAATTGGCCCCAGTTTTGCCCCCAGGATCCATTTGAAATTATGCCAATGATTTTGAAGCAGGCCTTCCTACCTGGACTTTTTATCCCTCTAGAGGACAGTGACCTATGGTGACCATTATGAATCTTTGTGTTGTGAAATAGGAACCTTTCAAAACATATCAATTCAATATTATAAGGTTTTAAAGATACACAAATACACTTTCTAAATTAAAAAAAAACATTGATATGGCTCAAAATTCTACTCAAATAACAGGAATTGCATTTTCAGAACTAAAGGCAGAGAAAAAGCAACTAGTAACTGAAATTTAAGGTAAAATGTTGTTTTGTCAAAATTTTGGTAGGTATTCATCTGTCATGTAGGCAAATTTCTGGGCCCTCTAGAAGGAGAAGGAGTGGAGGTGGGTACTTTAAAATACCTTCATTTTCCTAACCTAAACCCTTTCTGAGATAGCAAGTCAATTAACTAGAATTATACCAACATATCTTCTGCTTAAATGAAGTACAAGGAAATGCTCAATCCCAATTTATGAGGTTTAAAAGATATGAAAATACATTTTCTGAGTTTGGAAAAAACCCATTAATATGGCTTAAAATTTGGTACTTACATGTTATCCCAGCCCCACTCAAGGACTTTCACCTATTTTAAAATTATAATAATTCTCTGAAGTTTCCTTAATTTTATTACTAAGATATTATATTTTCATAATATTTAGGTATGTTTCATTATGATTAACTTAACTTGTTGAGTATGGTCAGGATAACACATAAGTACCTAAAATTCTACTCAAATAACAGGAATTGCATTTTCAGAACTGAAACCAAAGTAAAAGAAACTGATAATTTAAAAACAAGGCAAAATGCTCTTTTGTCAAAATTTCAATTTGTATAGACCTGTCAAGTAGGCAAATTTCTAAGACTTATAAATTGGAAGAGGGTTAACATGGAAGCTTGGCATTACCTTCCCAGAGTGTGTTTTTGGCCCTGGGCTCTTAACTAAAAATTTCATTTTGCTAATCTAACCCTTTTTCAAGTTAGCAAAAAGTAGCTAAACTAGAATTTTGTTTAAATTTCTTGGGAATGTGCACATTGGAGTACATTAAAAGTAAAGGTAATTATACAGCATTTTGAAACTGAAATCTCCTGTATTTGAGAAGGGCATAGCATCCTGTCTTTAAAAGGGTTGTAACCCCCCTCAATTCTTTATACTAAAATTTTATATGGGCCTAGAATTAAGGGTAAATATTTATATTAACTAAGTATTTATTATAGCTGATGCAATAAACTCTTTGTTTGGCTAGTGATACATCAGTTAGTAGGTACATATATTAAATCCTAACACCTAGAACATAAAAATAAACAAAACTTCTTGAATAAACATGATAATCATTCCATTTTATCTTCCTTCTTTTTTCATCTGATCTAATGCTGGCCTTTTTACATGCTGAAATTTAACCTCACTGGGGTTTTCACCTGATGGCCAGAACAGGTAATAGTCCTGCCTCTCCTATCATTTTTTTCTTCTGCATGATTTGGACCTAAGGGTTCCACTTCTGTCTCCAAAGTGCCTTGGATTGGTGCCATGGGCTCTGTTGTATGGCAGTAAGCGCTTTCACAGGAATCAACCTGCTGATCAAGTGTGTTCTCTGAGGGCAGGATGCTTCTTAGTCTGCTAGGAGCTTAGAGATTGACAGTTTGCACTGTTGTTCATTTAAGTCACTGTTGGAACCTGTCTCAGTTTAATGTGTACCATGTTGCAGCTGAATATCCATCCTTCTGCAAGATGAACATACTATACCTGAGGGTTGTCACTGATCTTGCAAATCACTGCTTTCTTCTATGGTTCCTAGTCTATCGACTGGATCCACACTTTCTGACCAATTTTCAGCAGTCCCATGTTTCTTGCATGCCAGTCATAGTATTTGCTTTGGGCCACTTGCTCCATCTTTCTCTATTGTTTAAACTTTCCTAAATGGACACTTCCAGGTTGTAAAGCTTGTGTGACACTCAGTAGAAACAATCTCAGCTGGCATTCCATCATTATCTGAGTGGGGGAACATCCATTGATAGGTGTATTTCAATACTTAAATAGCACCAGGTGTGGATTGCTCTTGCCTTCACTTGCTTTCATTAGTAGTCCTCTTGCTGGTTGCACAGTCTATTTGCTTATGCTGTTTAATTAGGGATGGTTTGCTTTTGATGTTCAGTGGTTGATCCCCCAGTCGACCATGAACTGCTCAACTTCCTTTGCACTGAACTGGGGTCTGTTGATAGTTGTGAATTGCTCAGGTAACCCATGTCAGATGAAATGAGATTTCAGCTTGTTAATAACTTACTGTGAAGTGGTGTTGGTCATGCAATCTAATTCAAAGAATTGAATCATGTAGTCAATTGTAACCATGTAATCTTGCCCATTCAGCTGGAACAGGTCAGTGTCTATTTACTGAAAGGGATAGTCTGATATTTTGCTTGCTATCATTGTTTCCTCTTGTTGGCAAGGGACAAACTTTGCACATACAATCTTTCTATGTCTTGTGTAATGCCTGGCCAGAATACAGACATTCTGGCCCTCTCTTTGGCCTTCCCTGCTCCTAGATGAGAAGCATGTAGTTGGTTTCATATACCTGTCCCCTTGCATCTTGTCATAACAATTCATTCCCCTTTTATGACAAGTCTGTCATGTTTGGCTAATTCTTGGCAGTAATTCCAGAATGATTTTAGCCCTGTGTTCAAGTCTTTCTGATTGCTTGGCCAGCCCACTTTTATAATTTGTATCAGGGAGCTCAATACTTCATCTTTCATTATTTCAAGACATATTTGGACTAGCCTTTGGCTTGCTATGGGTACAGTTTGAAGGACTAAGCAGACCAGAACTTCTCTATCCTCTTGTAACTCCATGTCTATATCTGAAAGGTGCAGGCAAGACAGGGCATCCACCACTGGGGTAGTTTTTCCAGCTCTGTATTTCAGTTTGATATTGTACAGCTGAACAGCTAACATCAGATGCTGCAGCCTTGGAGGTGCTTTTTGTATGGGCTTCTCTACAATTGTTTTGAGAGGTCTGTGGTGATGTAGATCTTTCTCCCAAATAAATACTGGTGGAATCCTTTGCAAGGAAATGTTAGTGCAAGTATTTCTTTTCCCATTTGCTAGTAGTGCTGCTTTGCTTAAAGAACAAGACAAACAAGCAACAGTTGCTCTGTCTGCTATAAGTTGTCCACCCAGGCCATGCTGAGAGGCATCTGTGTTCACTTCAATTTCTTTGGCTTCTGGATTAAAATATGAAAGGTTTTGACAGACTGAATTCTGAATTGCCCTTTTTGCCTCTTAGTGACTAAGATTCCACTTGAGTGTCTGCTCTTTGATAGGTCTCTAAGTGGCTGATTCAACATAGCCAGGTTGGGGATGTATATAGATAGGTAGTTCTCTATTCCTAGTACTGTCTGTAATTCTCCTTTACTTCATGGAGCAGGCATGTTTTCTAATGCTTTGGTTTTCTCTGGATCAGGGGTGATGCCACTTGTTGTCAATCTGTGTCCAAAGTAGGTTATGGAGGTAGTATCAAAGACACATTTTTCTCAATTAAACCATACTCCATTGTCTCTTGCAGCTTGAAGTACTGCCCTTAGTTTTGTGTCATTTTCAGAATCGTTATAGCTATTGCCTGCTATGTCATCTCTGATCAGTCTGACATCTAGCTCTGCAAAGATCTCCATCCTGCACTGGTATTTGTCTTGTGCTGAAATCAGTCCAAAAAGGGTATCTCTTCCATTTGTACTGGCCATGCATGTCATTGAATGTTGTCTACTCTGAGGAGGGTTTGTCCAACACCATTGACCAGAACCCATTTTGGGCATCGATCTTGATGAATTTCCTGGTGCCTTTGCACTTTGCTGCTACTTTGTTGAATAAGGGTATAGGTTAATACAGCCTCTCAATTGCTCTGTTTAAGTCAATAGGGTCCAAACAGGTACTTAGTGACCCATCTGCCTGTCTAACCAGGACCACTGAATTCACCCATTGTATTGGCTTGGTCACTTTCTATGAACTCAGGTGACTCCAGCCTGTCCAGCTCCTCTTTGAATCTTGCTTGCAAAGTAAATGAAACTTGCTTTGGTGGCTGTACCATAGGCTTTGGATCCTCTTTGAGATGAATCTTGCAGGTTCCAGCAAATGCTCCTATGCCCTCAAATACCTCACAGAATTCATCTAAAAGACTTTGGACTCCTGGTCTGATAAGGAATGGATTGTTGACACTGAGGACAAATTTGATTAGGTGCAGTTGTTTGTTCAACTAGCGACTGAGGATAGGTACTCTATTAGTACATATCACATGGAAGGTATGAGTCAGAGGGTTTTAGTTCTTGTATTGAACTTTTAGATTGACTGTCCCCAGTACCTTCAACTGTTCTCCAGTGTAGCTAGTGATCACATCAGCAGTTGGCAACAGTGCTGGGTTTCTTGAACAGTTTCTTTTGCATGGCTGCCCTCAATTGCTCTAGCCAAAGTAGGTGTTGCTCCCTCACTGAGAAGCCATTCGTGGATTCTTGCATTTTTGACTCCAAAGACTGATCAGTCTTGAACTAGCTAGTCTTCCAGAATGTTCAAGCTAGTCTTCAAGAATGACAGTGCTGGGTTTCTTGAACAGTTTCTTTTGCATGGCTGCCCTCAATTGCTCTAGCCAAAGTAGGTGTTGCTCCCTCACTGAGAAGCCATTCGTGGATTCTTGCATTTTTGACTCCAAAGACCAATCAATCTTGAACTAGCTAGTCTTCCAGAATGTCAAATTTAAAGTCCTTTGCAAGTACTTTCAACTGGGTGATGTACAACTCAATGGTCTCTCCTTAACCTTGATTTCATTGGTGAAAGATATATTTGGCAAAAATAGGGTTTGCACTTGGCTGGATATAGTTCTCAAATTTATTCAAATATACTTTTGTCTTATTTTGTTCCATGTCAGTTAAAGTCCATGTAGAGAATACATCCTGTCCTTTTTCTCCAGTTCAAATAAGTAGAAATGTGCATTTAACTGCATCTGATTTTCCACTTATAGCACCTGAGAACATAAGCTCACAGTGCCTTCTGAATTTCCTCCATTCTAATTTGAGATTGGGACTTCCCCAGTCGATTGATGGGGCTGGTGTGCTATCCATGCTGATTTCTGAACTTCTGGTTCTGACACTATGCAATAAACCCTTCGTTTAAGTAGTGATGCGTCAGTCAGTAGGTACTATATTAGACCCAAGCACCTGGAACATAAAAATAAACATAAACAAAACTGCTTGGATAAACATGATAATCTTTCCATTTCAGCTGAGAAAAAAACTCACCTTTAGAATTAGAATTTCATCCTGAAGCCAAATACCAGATATGTTTGTGTTGCAAATTCAATTTTAACCTAACATATTCTTTCCAACCTTGCCTAAATATATAGCCAATATTATATATTTCCCTTGTATTTATTGATTCTTGATTTTCTCACCATCATTTCAAATTATAGGTAAACCAGTTTTAATAAGACTGATGCATGCACAGGTATATTAGCTGTATCTAAAATAAGAGGAAAAGGTATCATCTTTTAGGGCATAAAGTGGAAATTGTTACAAAAATAAGTCATTGGATTCAGGCTGAAATTCTGATTGTAAGGTGAGCATGTTTCTTAGCTATCTGAATGATCTGTTAATATAAATATTTACTGAACTAGGGATATCGAGAAGGAAATATGCTAATAAAGCAGTTTTTACTTCATAATATGGAGAGACATTGTTGTTAATAAATTTTGAAATCAGTTCCTCCATACTTTATCACTGTGTGCAAATATCTGGCCCAAATTATATATTTCCCATATGCTTTTCTGTTTCTTGATTTTGTCAGTATTGATTCAATTTATAGGTACACAGGTTGAAATAAGAGTGGCACATGGGAAAATGCAAAGGGAAATTAGAATTTTGGCTATATATTAGCACGTTAAGGGGAGTGGGCAATGAAGTATAGTGTAATCAGTTTAAA
The DNA here is from genome assembly GCF_032884065.1 of Artemia franciscana. Classification (NCBI taxonomy): domain Eukaryota; kingdom Metazoa; phylum Arthropoda; class Branchiopoda; order Anostraca; family Artemiidae; genus Artemia; species Artemia franciscana. The sequence continues at coordinate 15,276,060 of NC_088864.1, forward strand.
ATTTCTGCACAATTTTCTGCAAAGGCCAATTACAAAGCAAAAATTATTTTCTTATATCTTCTCTTTTGAAGGAAATACTATAATACTAAAGAGGAATATTATGCTAACAGGGGTGCAAAAAGTTCCAATGTTGCCAGTTGCAGAATTCCAAAAGCTGCCAATACTTTAGCAGCAAACTTGTGTTTTGACAGCTTTTTTTTTATTTTATTTTTCACCCACACAATACATTAAGTAAACACAGTAGAGTAAGAATAAATAGAAAAAACAAAGAGAAAACAAAATACACACACAAAATTAACAAAAAAAACGGATAAGACGGTGGTGAGGGGATAGGCGTGCAGAAGCTGTACTGGAGAGTTTTCTGTGAAGAATCTCCAGCTTGAAAGCTATATCAGAAACTGAAAATTTTCTTATAAACATCTAGTTTTTTGTTCAAGGTGGAAGATACAGAAGAAATTTGCAAATTTGAAATAATTTATCCAAATTCTTTTTTAAACTACCATATTAAGAAGGGGGAAAAGACCTGAAACATAAAGGACAGAATGATCACAGAAAGTAGAATCAAGTTTGGCCAGCGCATGTTTATTATACTTCCCTCTGTTTACAGCAATCTTTGCATAGCCTATCTGGATCTTTTTCCTTTTATCACAAGCAGTACGCTGACGTAAGCTCAAAAGATTGTTAGGAATAGAGATACCAAGCCAACAAATAGAATCAACAAGAGGGATAGTGAAGTTATTACAGTAAAGGGAAGTAGCAGTAGTACAGTTATAGGGAAGAAGTTCCCATTTATCTATATTAAGTGAAAGGTCAATATCAGAGAAAGCTTCAGAAACTATAGAGACCACTTGGGAAATACCCTTTTTGGAATGGTTAATCAGAAGCAAGTCATCAGCATATGCAAGATAAGAAACATCCGCAAGACCAGAAAGGTATGTCCCTGGAATCTTAGCCAGCACACTAGAAATATAAATCTTAAAAGGCAATAATACCATTGCTTTTTAAGATTTGGATACTACCAGGCAAGCAAATAATATGGCCAATATCACTTGTACTTCCAGAGTGATGAACATATGAAAATTAGTGGGATTTGGGCACAACACGGTATGATGGAAGGCACTTAAAAAGCAAATCACTTCTGGCAGAAGATTGATTAATATCAGTATTAAGGTCCCAAATATCACATACTGTGGAGAGTTTACAGTACCTGATTTACAAGATTTTTCGGTAGACCACAAGCCTTTGAGAATTTAGTCAAGGATCTAATGAAATATCCTTCATATGGGAGATAAGAGTTTATAAATACAATGCTGCTGACATGCACAGCCAAAAGAAATTTCTTCAGAGTAGAAGAGTACTGGGTAGGGTAGATAAATGTCATGTTTTAAGACACAGGCTAGTCCACTGAAAGGGTGACCCCCAGTAACTTTTGATGGACTCGGGAACGCAGTATGATGCTGACTTCGCCGCAAAAAATTTAAACTTGAAGCAGTAAGAAGATGCTCCTGGAGACATACCAAATCGTAGGAGCCATACAACTCAGCAATAAAAAAATTCTTATCTTTGGTGCAGTTTATTAAACGAAATAACTGAGACTGGTGCACTCATGGTTGAAGGGTGGAGTTGCACTTTATCCGATCCTTAATGACAGGACAGGAAAAGCTATAGGAAGGGTGTTTCTGGCTGCAGTTTGTGCAGCTGGGATCGGCAATGTATGGCTCATCTTTTGTTGATATGTGCAGCCCTCCACAACGGGCACATTTTGGGAGAACGCTAGGACAGGAGTTCTGCAGATGGTCTAGTGATTGGCATTTAAAACAGCACTTGGGTAGGTCCTTAAACTCGTAAAAGGAAAAAATTTCATAGCCCACCCTGAGGCCATGCTTGAAAAACGTAGATTGGGCAAACGAATCCAAAAATTCGTGTTTCACAGACTTAGATAGGCCCAATCTTTTAGAATCTTTGATTACGTGTTGGCTTCCTAGTACCGCAATATCAACATCGGTAGGAATTTTACGTGATATACCAAAAAACCGCTTGGAAACCACTTTTGTTGTAGTATTGGAGATTACATTCTGGATTTAAGAGCAGAAGTCCTCTGTAGCAGACTTTTGCATATTGATATCCACTTGTCATTGATGGGCTTTATGCTATGTGCTAGTTTATGTCCAGCAATTTGGTGTATAGCAGCTTTTCGCTTAAGATGGTCAGATAAGGCGTCCGACACCCTTGAGATGATAACGGTTGCATGTGAAGCCAGCTTGGGTAATTGTAGGAAGCTCAATTCATAATTGTCAAGTTTTGAAGACATTCCCAAAACAACTTTGTGGAGCTCGTTAAATTTTGAGAATAGAAAGGTGTAGGCAATGGCAGGGAGGTAGGGTATTTCCATAAAACGCTTTATGACAAAAGTCGGAACATCAGTGTCAGTCTTGTCAAGAGATTTCAATTGAGTAAATATGTCGCAGAAATGGCTAATCGGTGTATTATTTCCCTTCGAATACGGCAATCTTCATGACCCGGACATAGCTGCCACAATAATATCTTGGCCACCTTGATCGAATTTGTGTAAAAAAAATCCATTTTGTTGCTTTTAATCACGTCATCTTCTGCGCCAATTAGCAAATTGCTTTGCACAAAATTCAGTACCGGCGAATAAACAAGGACAGTATCATCGTCACTACTGGTAACAGGCATCACGCCTGTAACTCGTCAAATTTATATATATAATAATAATAATAATAATTTATTTCTTACCCACAACAACACTATAAAAGTATTAAAATGTTGAGTACAAACAATTAAATACACACAAAAAAGCAAAACATACAAAAAATGAAAAGTAATGACAATAGAAATTTTCTAAGTTAATACAAAAAATTAAATAATACACACAAAAAATGAAATTCAAAAAACACAAAGAGAAAAACAAATACACACACAAAGTCAACGAAAAAACGGATAAGACGGTGGTGAGGGGATAGGCGCGCAGAAGCTGTACTGGAGAGTTATCTGTGAAGAATCTCCAACTTTAAAGTTATATCAGGAACTGAAAATTTTTTAACAATAGTCTGGTTTTTTGTCCAAGTTGGAAGATACAGAAGAAATTTGCAAAATTTGAAATAATTTATCCGACTTCTTTTTAAATTACCACTATTAAGAAGGGGGAAAAGACCTGAAGCATAAAGGACAGAATGATCACAGAAAGTAGAATAAAGTTTTGCCAGCACGTCTATTATACTTCCCTCTATTTGCAACAATTTTTGCATAACCAATCTGAATCTTTTTACTTATATCACAAACAGTACGCTGACGTAAGCTCGAAAGATTGTTAGTAATAGAGATACCAAGCCAACGAATACAATCAACAAGAGGGATAGTGAAGTTATTATAGTGAAGGGGAGTAGCAGTAGTACAGTTATAGGGAAGAAACTCACATTTATCTATATTAATTGAAAGGCCAATATCAGAGAAAGCATCAGAAACTATAGAGACCATTTTGGAAAGACCCTTTTTGGAACGGCTAATCAGAAGCAAGTCGTCAGCATACGCAAGATAAGAAACATCCGCAAGACCAGAAAGGTATGTACCTGAAATCTTAGCCAGCACACTAGAAATACAAATCTTAAAAAGCGTAGGGGACAGAACACCACCCTGCCTAACTCCTCTTCGCATTCTTATAATAGTGTCTGGTGCAGATCTTAATTGAAGAAACGAATTTGAATACCAAAACCTAAGAAGCATTATAACAGAGAGATTGACCCCAGAATTATGCAAGGAAAAAATGAGCTGACTATGGACCACACTATCAAACGCTTTCGAAAGATCCAAAGCACAAATATAAAGACCATTTCCCTTGGAAGAATTATCAGCCAATAGAGAATACAGAATCTTATGCGCATGCTGACAACCCACCCCACTCCGAAAACCAAATTGGTTCTCATCCTCAATAATATTACTAGTCAGAAATGGTAGAAGGATATACTCAAAAACCTTACTAATATTACAAGATACAGTAATAGGTCGATAGCAAGAACAATCAGTCGGTGACTTTCCCCTTTTTAAAATTGACGAAACAGTGCCACACAGAAAACTTTCAGGTACGTATGAAGTACATAGACACATTTGAAAAAGAAGCTGAAAGTGAGATATAAGGGGGATGCATTCAATCGGCATATGCATCTTAGAAATACCATCCTTATCTATTGAATCAGATTTTAAACTTTTAACAGCATTAATTACGAAAGAAAAAGATATGGGCACTTTATGGCGTTGCGGAAACGTTGTACTAAAGAGGGGGGTAAGAAGGCGAGTATATACAGAATGCACTGAATAATTAATCACTGAAAAAATCGAAGAATAATGTTTATACCAAGCTGAAGGTGGAAGGCAATTACTTGTCATAGTTTCATCATTTATCTTGTCAGAATTGATCACTTTTCGCCAATCCTCCCTACTTACAGGGAAATCCATACCGCGGTAACGTGCCAACCTCAGATAACGTTTATAATTGGTTTTAGTTTTACGTCTGATATCAGCGACACACCCAGAACCTGGCCGACCACACTCATTCCATATTTGGAGCCATAATTTTGCTTTATTTTTTATCGACTTTAAACAAGGGTCCATTGACCAGATAGGTTTTTGTGTTCTTTTACGAATACGTTGTCGAGGTACGGCAGCTTCTTCTGCCCTTTTCATACACATCACAAGTTGGTTATAATAACAGTCAATGTCGGCTTTACCATTCGTAGTTACCTGGCGCTGAAGAAGATGATATGGAACACGTATGGTAGAAAGAAAGGTTGTCAAGGTAGAGATATGGTGCGGTATATTGGCTTTGCTCCAATTACTTTTTTCAAACCACTTCGATTTTTCTCGCGAGCAATTGGTTTCCGATAGATCAATATCCATTGTAAATGTTGCTGAAATTGGCATGTGGTCAGTATCTTGCTCGTTAACTTGAACAGAAGCAGAAGAAGCGATAATACCAGGCGAGCAAATAATATGGTCAATATCACTTGTGCTTCCAGAATATTGAACATATGAAAAATTGTGGGATTTGGGCACAACGTGGTACGAAGGAAGACACTCAAAAAGCAATTCACTTCTCACAGAAGATTGATTAATATCAATATTTAGGTCCCCAATTATTATATACTGTAGAGAGTTTAACAGTACCTGATTCACAAGATTCTTAAGCAGACCACACACCTTTCCGAATATAGTTAAGGATCTGATCGAGTATCCTTCATATGGGAGATAAGAGTTTATAAATACAATACTGCCAACACGCACAGCCAAAAAAAATTAGTCGGAGTAGAAGAGTACTGGGGAGGGTAGATGAATGTCCTGTTTGAAGACACAGGCTAGTCCGCCGGAAGGGCGACCACCAGTAGCTTTTGCTGGACTCAGGAACGCAGTATGATGCTGACTTCGACGCAAAAAATTCAAACTTGAAGCAGTGAGAAGATGCTCCTGGAGACATACCAAATCGTACCAAACCAATTACTGAGGGAAGTGTAGGTCTCTGCTACCTATTCCCTGCAGTTTAAGGGAGACACCACTCCCGTCAGGTAATACGGCCCTCGCGACAGCCAAACCTCCCCTCTTCTGCTTGCTTACTGGTAAAATTAAATGGTTCTCGCTTATTGGTTCAAAAGATTCAGTAATAATAACTCAATCATTCTTTTATATAATTCTTAATGCACAAATAGTTCTTTTGATAATTCTCTTATGTAGGTCAGGGTTACATGTCACTATCATCATTGACCAATTATTGCAAAACCTTGAATTAAAATGAACTAGTTTTCATTAGATAAAGGCTTATAGCCGAGTGTTGAAATAAATCACAATTCTTGAGCTATAAAGGGCTTACTGAATTAATAAGTTGATAAAATATCCAATTAAATCCAGGTGTGCTCACAAAAAGTATTTTATAACCATAAAATTTGCAGAAAAGTAGCAAATGTAACTTATTATAGCTTGCAGTTAGAAATATCAATAATTTTTTGAATCACAATTAGTGATGTAGTCTTATTCAGTGGCAAACCATATACTAGTCGTAAATATCATACTCTATAATTTCATATTTACCATTTTATAAAAAAATACGTATCATATTTACTCCAGTACTGCTAGTGGCGCATAGTACATCAAAGTCTGAAGCATAGTGTATGTAGCTTATTGGTGTTACTTTATGGATTGAGTTGTGTACTCCAATGCTATCGGTATTATAAAAATAACGCATATCCAACTGCATGCTTGATAATCATTGATTACCATACTTGGCAGCCTGGCAGTCACATGCATTATGAAGCTGTGGTATTAATTTTGCCCTAATACAGGGAATTGCTGCTATATTGCAGTGTGGCTGTTTTAGGCTACTAATCTTCCACATTCCAGCTTTCCCATTGCCTGCTTTCACTGTATGTACACCTTGATAGCTACCAACCCTTCAAGATTCTTTCAACTGGCAAATAAACAGTTTTGAGAGAATTTGGCTATTTGTACAAGATTTGGACAAATAGTCACTTTCAGTTGAAGAGAAGTAGACCAAGTAAAAACTTTTCCAAAGGAGGACAAAGGATAACAACGACTTAAAAGTAAATTTTCAAATAGCAACATTGGAACTCAGTGAGCTTTTAGTTTGAACAAGTTTTAAAAATCAGTAGCATGAGAAGAAATCGTTCTTGCAGAAGAGAAGAGTACATACATCTCATGAGAAGAGATATTTCAGACGAGATATATCCCTTGATAAAAAAAAAGAAAAAAAAAACGAAAACAGCTCTTTTTGTTTTGTAGCTGCTCTTTTTTAGAATTTCAGTTATTTTTAGGTCGAGTTACTAACAGTTCATTACCACAAACTGTTTGATCAATTGTCAAACACAGGTATCAGGTAGAAAAATAAGAAATAAAGACCTACCGCTTGTAAAAAAAATAAGTCTGAAAATAATATAAAACTTTACAAGAAAATAATCTGGAAATTAAAGCCAAATTTTTGCATTTGGCTATAATATACATTTTTTAATGAATCATGTTTTGGGGTCGCTTCCGTTTTAATCAACTATTCCCAGAATTTGAATATAATGTATAGCTTAATTTTGTCTCACTAAGAGGGGCAGAGGGAAGGGGCTGTAATTTCCATGGTAAGAAGATTGTATTTAGGAAAAGTTTTGAATGGCAAATCCAATTCTACTAATTTTTCTTTTAATTGCATTGTTTTTTTTTCTCAGGATTAGCCTTCAAACAGGGTTGAAAAATTCCAAAGCCCTAATTTGAGCAGAATATCCATTCCATAAAATTTCATTCACTTACTTAACAAAATTCCTAGACCGTAAAAGAATCCTAGACTGCAGTTAAAGCACTCAGTCAGGCATGGACGTCCTCCAAAAATATTGCAGGGAGAGGGTACCAGAGTATCAATGGTGAGGGGAGGAGGAGGAGGGAGGTACATTTGAAGATAAAAGGTTTTATGTAAAATGAAATTCTTAAGGACAAAAAATACTTATTTTTACATACCAAATGAAGCAAAATTCAACTAATTTTTTAATGGTGAAGATTCCTGGCAAAAAGATGAAATTGGTACTTATGTATTATAGGCCTACCGTCAACACTCAAGAGGTGAATTTAGGATAATCTTAATGAAAAATACCAACACATGATGAAAATATAATAATTTTGAAATAAATTTGGGCTATATAGTTGCACATTACGGGGGGGGGGGGGGGATAACCTAACCTAAACTAACTTAACCCCCATCCCCTAATGTGCAAACATACAGCCCAAATTATATAATTCCGATGTATTCTATCACCCGCCACTTGTTTTCCACTTATGTAAGCTAATTGTTTCTTAATACAGACAGATAAAACTAGTTTGTTCTTAAGTTTTACACAGTATAAACTTCAGTGTTGGCAATATATTACACACGTACCCTTTAATCTATCACGCATTCAATTATAATGTATTTAAAAGTGTTATATTTTACCCAAGAATCTAGAGTAAAAAAACGACTCAAATTAAATTGCAGAAAATAATAGAAAAAGGTATCATCTTAAAGGGTCCATTTAATTTCTGAGTAAAATGACAGTATATTTTGAAAGAGCATAAAAATGGTCTCGAGTGGTATGTTCACCTAAATTATTGCTCAATAGTGAATATTTCTCCAAATTTATCATGCGATCTCCCACCTCTCTGCGCAGGTACCATGCTTTCCCTTTTTCATTCTAGTATAATTTTTCAATCTAACTCTCTTATATTTTCAGACCTTTGAAAATTAAACAGAATAGCAAAAGAAAACAAATTCTAATTCACGGTCCAGCTATCTAAATTAACCCTCTTTGCATTGAGGCTCAGAATTACACTGAATATAAACGTTTTCAAATGAAATTCTTTCCCACGAGTCACAAGAGAATCTTTGATGAAATGATATAGTCTTAAAAATATTATGCTTTTACTAGCATTGCGAAAAAATTCAGTAATTCAATGATCAATGTCTAGTTTTTGATGTGTCGTAAATAATTGTGACAAAAACTATGGAAAGTTGGGAAAAATTATGTCAAGTTAAGTGAAAGTGACAGTTACTAGAGCTTGACTGTCAATAGTGATAAATCACTAGGGGTGGCAACCCTGAACGAAAGGGGATTTTTGGGAACCGATTTTTTTTCGAGAAGATCGATTTTTGGGGAAATCCCAAAATATCGGGGATACTGAAAGCACTGGTATTTTCAGACAAAATCTACCTACAAATTTTACTCGACTATGAAAACTGCCAAGTAGTATTGCTACTATGCTACCCCACTTTTTGCATGGCAGAGCAGAACTTGTGTTTTGACAGCTTTTCTTTGAGCAAAAATTATTTTTATATGTAAAAATGGTATTTTTAGACAAAATCTGCCAACAAATTTGAAAACTGCCATCTAGCATGGCTACTTTGCTACCCTACTTTTTGCACAGCAGACTACTAATATGAAAGAGTGGACTAAGACAGTCTACCCAGTAGTCAGATAGCTAATCACCTCGCCAACAGTTTAAGCACTGTAAAATCTCTATTATATGACCTAGAAAGTGCATTGTTTCATTATTGGACTCGTCTAAATTTTCTCAATAGTCTAAGTATGGGATTAGTTTGAATGTTTAGACCATAAAATACAACACTAACAATTTTCTAATGTCATCCACTTACTTTTAGCTTGAGCCTAAAATACTGCATAATCTTGGATTTAGGATCTTAAAGCTAGAACAAAGTATTTACGGCATACTCAGACTCTATAGTGGTATAGAGAATACTCTATAAGGCAACTATAATGAAGCAGAATAATTTTGAATGTGCTATGATGTACAAGTTTCTCGTCAGTATTTAGTACAAGTCAGGATTTTAACCAGCCCAGTCCAAACTATCAACTACTGTTTCATATCCAAGATTAGGCCAATACTTTAATGAAAATATTTATCTGAGGCTTAATACTGGGGGTATTACCCTAATAGTAACCACCATGACCCCTCCTTTATGATGCCAGACATAGCAAAATTCTTTCAAAAATCAGATAAAATAGGGGATTTTGCTCCAAACTGTGAATTAAGGTAATTAATTAAGGTAAATCAAATATTAGTCGCCATCTAATTTAGCCAAGATCTTCCTCTTCTGGCTGAAAAGCTTTCTTCTCTGATTTTTCCCCTTAGGTATGAGGCATGATAAGGTGTTTTTAGCCTCATAGCTCCGTCACTTTGTTACCAGTAATCTTTTCAATGTTCTATTAAAATGATGCTTATTTTTACAAAATTAATATTTGGCATAGAATCCCACTGAAAGGATGATAACCAGCTTGCAAAGGCTTATGGTGGAAGAGAACCAGACTCTGCTAAATTTGAAATTTTTTTAATCAACTTATCAAAGCCTTAGTACTTTTAGTTTTGCTAGATAATGGCAATGGATTCATGTTTTTTGTTTAGGCTTTAGTAATTTTACCCCATACCTTGGAAATTTGGAATTCTGATCCTGGAGTCTGAGTACTGAAAGTCAATCTGTAGAATCAAGATATATGCATATGTGGTCTTAGAGCTAGAAACCACTCATCAACATTTATACAAAACTCAAAGGTCAAAAGTTACACACAACTTTCAAGCAATTCCAGTATGTTGCATAAGACTCATAAAGTTATTCAAGGGAACTCAATATTTTATCAGGACTCGGGAAGCTAACTTCCTGAACCTGGACATTGGGACTTTTGGTCATGAATTCTGAAATTCAGCCAGTAGACTAATGACAACACACACCCGGAGTCCTAAAACTTTCATGGAATGTTTGGTATATTTGCTTATGACCCTGTACTTTAACCTTCAGAACCTGGACATTGGGACCTCTGGTCCTGAAAGTCATCAAGCAGGCTCATTAGGATATGCACCTGGAATCCTAAAACTTTTAGAAAATTTTCAGTATATATGCTTAGGAAGTTAACCTTCAAAAATTTGAAATTGGGGTTTTGGTCCTAGAGTCCTGAAAGTCAACCTGCAGAATTAAGAGGATGCATGCCTGGTGCCCCAAAACTAGAATCCCCTCATCAATATTTAAAGAAAATCAATGAGAAAAAGTGACAGTTCTTTTTTCATGACCTGACGTGTTATATAACACTGATACATGGGGGAAAATATGCTTTTGGACATGTATTTAAAGTTATCTAAACCTTACAGAAGTCTACAGCATATGACAATTAATGCAAATTTCCAGATAAACTGTGTCTTTCTTTTCAGAAAACGAATGTCTTCTAAAAAACTAAAGAAAACTCTAGAAAACTAAAATGAAGCTTGTCTTAAAACACATCAGTTATAGATTCATCTTAATATTTTGCAAAAAATTGCTTATGAAATGTAGCAGAAGTTGAAGTAAAAAAATCAAAAACATAAAAGTAGAAGCTTTCCTGTTCACAAAAACAAACTTACCCATGAAATTATTGTCTACTCTTGCCTTTTTGGGAAATGAACTGAGTATAATGGCTTTCGTTTTGACCCAGATATTATTTACCTCACTTAAAATTGCATTATGCAGGCACAGAAAAATGGCTACTTTTTGAAAGCCTAACAGTATTGACATCCAAGTTTGGTTGAGGAAACTGGGGCATTCCAGTGTAAAACCGTTGCTTCTGCTCCCAGCCCTTGTCCGCTCCTTGCTTGAATGACTCCAGGGCTTGAGACTGGATGTTTTGATTTCTAAGGGAGGTCCAAAGCAGAGCAGCAAGTTGGGGTAGAAGTAACAACAATCCTCTTCAGATAGTAGTTTCTTTAGAAATTTAATAAATAATTTTTTATTATTGTTGTGGGACAATTTTGTTTCTGAAAATGCCTAATGTTGTTATGTTTAGCAAGTATAACACAAGCTAGAGGCGGTTTCATAAGCATGTGAATGCCCTTTCCCTCTTTATTCCAGAGAAACCCAAAGAATGGTCTGGATTCTCTATTTTAAGACCCGTTTTACTTCTAAAACTATGCTGTATATGTTATAAAGTAAGCTTAGGTGCTGGGAATCAGAGGATGAGACATACTTAGGGAAATATATGATTAAAATTAGAGGGATTCGAGATGCATTTCTAGACAGAATTTTATCACATGTACAGATTATACAACCGAAAGGGGAAATGCACCATAAGAATGACCAAAAGGATACTTAGAGGAAATTGAACAATTTTTAGGCAAGATCTTGCTGATTAACCACCCCATTTCCAAATTGGTCTTACAAACAACAATCAGGGCTGCCATAAAGTCCTTAAGTGTCCCTAAAATCAAGTGAAAGTCCCTATTTGTCTCTTAAATTGATAAAGGTCCCTAAAGTCCTTTTTCTTGCTTTGGTTTAAAGCTATGTATCCTGAAGGCTACCAATACTTGTGAGTATACGGTTTTCAGCATTTTTGTTTCAATTAAGATTCTTGGAATCTTTTTTTTCTTTTTTAAGAAAGATAAGATATAGGCTACAGCGGTACTGTCTGGACAGAGAAGACAGACTAATAACGATTAGGAGTGACCCCCTTTGCCTCTGGAGTCAATAGGCTAGGAGGTGGCAGGGTTTGTTTGGCTTTGTTAATTACTTAGAAAACTCTTTTCTGGGTGTCGCTTTGTTACACACAGAGAAAAAAAAGAGTAAGAGTATGGTTCCAATTATAAAATAATAAGGAGGCGGTGTTAAAACCTGGTTTCTTGCACAATTTTGAGCTTACATACATTTCTCGAACTATTAAACTACTTCCTATCGCCATTTTTTTTATTTGAACGCTTTTCTGGTAATAGCTTTCATATTTTTCTACTTACTTTATTTCTTTTTTTAAGGTTTGGGGTTTGAAGTTTCAGTTTAAATAAGAATGGGGAAGTGCAAATTCAAGGAGACTTTGTTGGAAGAGAAATATACAACAGGAAACCAAATGAAAGAGGGGCATAGAGCCGTTCTGGGAGATCTGTTCTTATTATACTGTTCTATCTGCAATACATCGCTTGTCTGCCATAAGGGCTCCTACGCTTTACTCCAGTACGGCAGAACTGCTGAGCATAAGAAGAATGTTACCGTAAAGCTAACGCCGAATCAGCTTTGTTTCTCAGCAGCGTCTTCCATGGAGAGCAGGGAATCCGCGAAACTACCCATGCACCAAGGTGCTCATGTAGTGCGTGATGAAACAACATTTGCAGAAATTACATGGGCCCTGAAGATGATTCAGTCTGACTATTCTGGCAAACCCGCAGACGGAATAGCATGTGTATTTAGAAAAATGTTTAGATACAGTGGTCAAAAACTTCTACTGTGGGTGAACTAAGTTCGCTTATTTTTCAACCGAAGCTCTTGGACCCCACTTCTGCACGATGACCTTTGATGAGGTCGAGGTCGGCAATATTAATTGTTTTGTCGAGTTTGACGAAACCACAAACTCAGAAAGTAAGCACAAAGTCAGTAAGTACGAAAGATCTTCAAATTTGGATCTGATTCTAGTCCAAAAAGATGAAACGAGTAGTAGAAAGAAACTGTGTTTTTTGGACTTGCCAGAGCTGATAACTTGAAGTCAGAAATAGTCAGAACGATCGATAATAGTGGTTTATCTATCTCTAAACTACTAGCGTTAAGTCGTGACGGTCTGAACGGGAACAAAAAACTTTTCCGACTAATTGACAGTGAAAACGTGAATTGACAGGTAGCAAAGGTCTCCTTGATATTGGTATCTGAAAGATTCATTTTGTACACAACACTTTTCGGAAGGGTTTATAGGAAATCGGCGAAAATTATTGCGATCTGATCGTCAAAGTTTAATACTTTTTTAGTGGCTGGCCGGCTAGATAAGAAGAATACGGGATGATTCGAAAGAAAACTGGCGTTCTTAAGTCTTGCTTTTTAAAACATGTACCCACCAGCTGTTTAACATTAGGGCCTGCCGCTTTGAGGCTAAAGGAACAGATGTCAGCTCTGTTTTAAGTACTTCGTTGTCTATATTCCAAAGAGAAACCATAGTTCTATGAAATCAAATGCGTATAAAGAGATCATCCAGCCGATCAAACAACCAACCATGAAAGCAGAGTGTCAGTTTGTTGTTGACATTTCTAACCTCTTCACACGTTTCACCAAAAAGTTTCATTGGTAAGAGCCCCTAGTACATGAACTCTATACGGAGCAAAATCTTCTGGTCTTGACATTTGCTGGACGAGTTTTAAAACTCGAAGCGACCAAAAAAATTGAGGATGGACTAACGCTTCAGCCATTCGAAGATGAAAAGAACTTTGTGCCACTGCTACAGACAGTTGTGATTGATGAGATTGTTGACTGTCTGAGTCAGTAGACGAGCTTCCAAAACGCTCGTTCATGCAGCCTGTTCAGAAGCATTATTCCGTGGCCGAAAGATATGCTCTTAAGCAAATATCGATGGAGAATTTTTGCTCTTGTTGAAAGCGTTAACTTTTCTCTATCTCGATGAAGTTCCAAAGCCGGTTTCTGCTCAGAGTTTATTATATGTTGCCAGGAAGTTACATATCGCGACGCAGAAAGACATGCTAGTTGACGAGTTTAAGCTAGTCCAGTTATCCGGACTTCCACTGGAGCCAGGAATGATCGACGACAAGTGGAACAGCGCGTTTCAGGGAGGAAATATCAAAACTTATCTCAAGTCGTATAAAAATGCTTTGACCACTTCACACGGGCCTGCCAGTATTGAGCGGGGTTTCTCCCTTTCTGGGTGAGTTTTCAGGAAAGAAAAAACTTCGATGAATGAGCGAACATTGAATGCCAAAGTTGTTGTGATAGATAGGTCGGGCAGATTTAGAGGACGTGCGTAAAGTGTATCACTGAGTATCACTGAATACTTGATAAAACTGGCCAAATCCGCTAGAAAGAGCTATGATTTGCACCTACAGCAGGAAAAATCCTTGAAAGAAAAAACTGAGAAAGAGCGGCAGGATTTGGAGGCAAGTGGATGGCTGAGACAGCAGCATCTCACTGAAACCTCCTTGAAAAAACAGACAGCAGAGACTCTTGAAAAATCTGTGAAAGAAAAAATAGAAGTGTTTGGTTCCAAGTAACAGGCCGCAGATGAGTTGCTGAAGGAAGCTCATAACCGGCTGAAAAAGGGCATTGAAAGAAAGACATGGACGAGATACAGCTAGTGCCAGGCCATGATAGATGGGACTCTGTCGACGCATACTGAATAAAAAAAGGTAACTGCTACTCTTGAAACCACCCAGCAGCAATTAGAGTCAAAGAAACAGTTGCTGACCACATCTCTATTCCAGCAGAAGGCAGTGCGAAAAAGTAGAAACAAAAAGTTTGTGTGTTCTAGTTACTGTAACCTTATCTCTTTCGTCATATTATTGTATCTGGTTTTTGTATTCAAAAGTAAAGTTTTCACAAAAAAAGATAAAAAAAGCTCTTCCCATAACGTGATGATTGTCAGGTGGGTTTCTTAATTATCACTTGGCCTCTGATCACGGAGAGATGTATGTAAATGATCATTCTTATATTTTTCCTTAGTCAAGTGTCATTTGCTGTTATGTCACTACATTTTCTTTCAAAGACTTTCTGAAAACTGAGTTTTGGGGTCCATTTTGCGTCCAGAAAGACTCCTAGAGAGTTCCCTTTTTTAACTAAAAAGAGGTCCATAAGTTCATATTTTTTACCACTTGACCTGTGGCAGCCCTGACCCAATGGAATAATCAAATAGTTCATGATAACAAACTGTGAGTAAGGAGCAATGCAGCTTGCTCAATTTTAATTGAACCTCTAAGAAACGTAGTTTTGATAACAATAGATACATCAAAAGAATCGAATTTTGATGCTTATTCACAATACGTAAAATTCATCATATTTAATGGTGCCTGTTAAAAGTTACGAGCCAAGAGAAAATAAGTCTAATTTTTAAAAAAAAGGGAGAAACACCCCCAATACATCAAGTGATCTTAATGAAAATCGCAATCACATTCAGCATACCAGAGAACCCTACTCTAGAGAATTCAAGCTCCTATGTACAATTAAATTAAAAAACAAACAAGTTTTTTCAACTAAAAGTGAGGAGCAACATTAAACTTAAAACAAACAGAAGTTATTACGTATATGATGGGGTTTGCCCCCTAGACAATACCTCGCTCTTTACGCTAAAGTTTGAATTTTGCTCCAATTCTTTAAGAATGACTTTAAGTACTAAAAAAATTTAGCGTAAAGAGCGAGGTATTAACCAGGTATTGAACCCCCTCATATACGTAATAATTTCTGTTCGTTTTAAGTTTTAAGGTTGCTCCCTACTTTCAGTTAAAAAACCTATTTTTTATTTAACTTCGGTTATTTTTTAAATAATGCCGGGAAATCTGGCGCCCCCTTCATATAAATGTCCCTTCCCCCATGAAAACATCCGCCATGGAAGGATCCTCCCACGTACTCCCCCCACCAGAAAAATCCCTCCTGAAACCGTCTGTATACTTCCCAATAATCAGTACTATATGTAAACAATGGGCAAAGCTCATAATTTGCAGCCCTTCCCAAGGGGACTATGGGGGATTAAGTCATCCTCAAAGACATAGTTATTAGATTTTTGACTCTGCTGAACAAAATGACTATCTTTAAAATTTTGATCAGGTAACGTCGGAGGGGGCCTAGTTGCCCTCCAATTTTTTGGCGACTGAAGAAGGGCACTAGAACTTATAATCTCTGTTCGAATGAGCCCTTTCGCGATATTCTGGGACCACTGGATTGATAAGATCACCCCTGGGAAAAACAAACAAATAAACACACGTCTGTGATCTTTCTTCTGGCAAAAAATACAAAATTTCACATTTTTCAAACAGGAGCTTGATACCTCTACATTAAGGTTTACTGATACGTTACATCTGATGGTGTGATTTTCATTAAGATTTTGTCATTTTGGAGGCTGTTTCCCCGTTTTTTTCGAAAATCAGGCAAATTTTTGTGGGCTCTAACTTTTGATGAGTAAGACTACACTTGACGAAACTTATATATTTGAAATCAGCATAAAAGTCCGATTCTTTTGATGTATCTAGTCGTATTTAAATTCTGTTTTTAGAGTTTCGGCTACTCTAGAGCCGGGTCGCTCCTTACTTACAGTTTGTTACCACTAACTGTTTGAAAATGTGAGATTCTGCGTTTTTTTGCCAGAAGAGTGTTTTCCTCCAGGGGTAATTATATCGAAATAGTGATTGTAGAAAATCCGGAGAGGGCTCGTTTGATTGGAGCTCAAAAATTCTAGTGCCTTTTTATGTGACTAAAAATATTGGAGGGCAGCGAACCTACGCTAATTTTTATCCGAAGTCACCCAATCAAAATTTTGAAATAGCCATTTCGTTGAGCATAGCCCAAAAATTTAATAGCTATGTCTTTGAGAACGACTTAACCCCTACAGTCAATGGGAAAATGGCTACAAGTTATGAACTTTACCACTTGGTTTATATATAGTATTGGTTATTGAGAAGTATACAGACGTTTTCAGAGAGTATTTTTCTGGTGGGGGGGGGGACTAAGCAGGAGGATCTATCCATGGAGGAATTTTCTTGGGGAAAGGGAATATTGAGTGGAGGGGGAGCCGACTTCCCCAGCATTATTTTGAAAACGATCAGAAATTTAATAAAAAAACAAGTTTTTCAACTGAAAATAAGGAGCAACATTAAAAATAAAACGAACAGAATTTATTACGTATATGAGGGGAGTCGCCCCTCGTCAATACCTCGCTCTTTACGCTAAAGTTTTATTCAGTACTTTTAAAACAGCTATTTATTCTAATTAAACAGCCTTTGTGATTCTGGAGGCATTCTTAAAGAATTGAGACAGAAATTGAACTTTAGCGTAAAGAGCGAGGTATTGACGCGGAGGTGACCCCCCTCATATGCGTATTAATTCTGTTCGTTTTAAGTTTAAATATTGCTCCTAACTTTCAGTTGAAAAAACCTGTTTTTTTTTCGCTATCTAGAAGTGCACTTTTATTTATGGTCTATGTAAATCAGTACATAAGCCATATGTATTGATGAACTCAGTTCTTTTTCAAATTAAATAAAACAAACAAGTTTTATTTTAAATGAAAATAAGGAGCAACATTAAAACTTAAAACGAACAGAAATTACTCCGTATATGAAATTGGCTTTTTCTCCTCAACAGCACGCTCTTTACACTAAAGTTTGACTCTTTCTCTTAACTCTATTTTTAAAACAGTAAGAAACTTTAGTGTAAAGAGCGGGCCGTTGAGGAGAAAAAGCCCCTTTCATATACGGAGTAATTTCTGTTCGTTTTAAGTTTTAATATTGCTCCTTACTTTCATTTAAAAAAACTTGTTATTTTTTATTTAATTTCTGGACGTTTTTGAATTAATGCATGTTTTGATCTTGGCTCTCCGAACTTAAATAATTAAAACGAAATTTGCATATTAATTAATTGCAATTAATCAGAAGATTTTGAGAAAAAGGAGCGAGGGAGGAGGCCTGGTTGCCCTCCAATTTTTTGATTACTTAAAAAAGCAACTAGAACTTTTAATTTTTTACAAACGTTTTCATTGGTAAAAAATATACGTAACTTACGAATTAATTTACGTAACGAACTTCTATATTCGTATGTTTTTATTGCGTGTATGAGGCGGTTCAACCCTCATCGATACCTCGCTCTTTACCCTAAAGCTTAAATTTTGTCCCAATTCCTTAAGAATGACCTCTGAATCACAAAGGTCGTAGAATAAATAGTTCAAATTACTAAAAATACTTTAGCTTAAAGAGTGAGGTATAACGAGGAGGTAAAACCCTCATATGTGTAATAATTCCCCCATGACAAGTTTCTCCATGGAAATATCCTCCCACGTAACCCCTCCCCTCAAATCTCCCCCTAAACAAAAAAAATCTCCCTGAAAACGTCTGTACATTTCACAGTAACCATTACTATATGTAAACACAGGTCAAAGTTTGTAACTTGCAGCCCCTCCCACGGGGACTGCGGGGGAGTAAGTAGTCCCTAAAGACATAGTTATTAGGTTTTTCGACTATGTTGAATAAAATGGCTATCTCAGAATTTTGATCCGGTGACTTTTGAGAAAAAATGAGCGTGGGAGGGGGCCTAGGTGCCCTCCATTTTTTGGTCACTTAAAAAGCGCACTAGAACCTTTAATTTCCGTTAAAATGAGCCCTCTCGCGACGTTCTAAGACCACTTGACCCCTGGCGATACGATGACCCCTGGGGAAAAAAACAAACAAATAAACACAAACGAAAAAACAAAAGGGGAAAAAAACAAACAAATAAACACGCATCCGTTATCTGTCTTCTGGCAAAAAATGCGAAATTCCACATTTTTGTAGACAGGAGCTTGAAGCTTCTACAATAAGGCTCTCTGATATGCTGAATCAGATGGTGTGATTTTCGTTAAGATTCTATGACTTTTAGGGGGTGTTTCCCCCTATTTTCTGAAATGAGGCAAATTTTCTCTGGTTCGTAACTTTTGATGGGTATAACTGATGAAACTTACATATTTAAAATCAGCATTAAAATGCGATTCTTTTGATGTAACTATTGGTATCAAAATTCCATTTTATTGAGTTTTGGTTACTATTGAGCCGGGTCGCTCCTTACTACATACAGTTCGTTATCGCTAACTGTTTGACAAGAAATGTAACTTGCTAAAAGACTACAGAAAACTCTCAAGCAAAATGGAGAATACATTGTTGATGGATATGTTCTCTGATCATTTTAAGTACCATTTTCTAAAAGACAAACAAAATGCTTATGAATTTCTTACAACCAAGTAGCTTTATACAGTTATTTCTTAAGCTGATGAAGCTTACCAGGATTTAAGGCTTTTGGTATGATTTTTAGGTTAGAGTGGAGGAATAAAGAAAATAAGTTGTATTGTAAAATGATGAAGAAATAGTTATGACCTAAGCTCATTTTTCAAACCAAAGTGGGGCTTCAGATCCTTATATTCTTTTACCCACTCTTGTGTCCTGATTGTTGCAGTAAGCCATACGTGTGAACTTTTTTTTACTAGTTAATTATTTATTAAATCTTTATATTTAGTTCCGATTTGATGTGAAACCGAGTGGTTAACATATTAGACTTGGAATCCTTTGTCTGTGAGGACAATGGTTCAAGTTCTGGTGCTGCTGGTTGTTTTGTTTGGTACAGGGGTCAGTGGCATGATTCTGCGAGCTGAGCCTGAGTCGAATCAGCTCTAAATGGGCACCTGTAGTAATCCGTGGAAGGTAAACAGTAAGGGTATGCGAAAGCACAGGGTGGCTGGACCCCAACCCACCATTGCTCTTCCTGGCTGAAGGGCCATGGAACAGAGGTCAGCACAGAGATTGGAACAGATATCTTTATCTTTTTAACTCTTTTATTGACTTCATGCAGTTAAATTATTGACACTTTTTTAGTGTCCCTTTTAATTTTTATGTATATTTATATCTTGTTCTTTGCTGTATTTATTCACTTATATTGCCCCCCGCTTCCCCTTTTTTTAATGCCCCTTTTAATTCTTTTTCTGACTTGTATTTGTTAAAGTTTAGTTTGACCAGTTTTTATCTTTTTAACTTTTTATTGGACTTATTACATTTTAATTATTGACTCATAAATGATTATTGGTTATGATTTTTCTTTTTTGTTGTTGTTAGATTGTATTTTTTCAGTTTTAGTGCAATCGTATGATTTGTCGAATCAGAAGTCCGAATTCGGCCCTTCGTGGGCTTGTGATAGTGATTTAAAAAAAAAATATCTTATCTATATCATATCTAGCACTGCCAGTAGGGACTGCAAAGTCCATTGTACAGCCTTTAAATTTGCTTTTATCTTTTTTTGGATGGTTGAGATTTGATAAATTTTCCATTTAGTTAATTCAAGTGTTGATTGCTGTTTTGTTTTTCAGAAGCTTATGCGTGAGAAACTTGTTAAAAGCTGAAAAAAAAATGAAAACTTTAGAATATAGTTTCCAAGATTGGACCATCACCACAACCAAGAGTCATATTCTTCCTTCAAAATGCTCATGCCACGAGGATATCCAATGTACTGTGTGTAGGTATGTCAAATTTAGTTGTGGTTCTTTTATTTCTACTGAAATGCTTTAATTCATAGAGAAACAACTGGGGAACAAAACATAAAATTAAGTTGAGAGAAGAAAAATGTCTCGTGGAAGTCTTGTGTGTGTAAAATCAATAAAGTGTACAAAAAACGCCTCAAATTGGTGGGAAAATTCAGAATAAAGGCAAGCAAAGAGAAAAAAAAAATCCAAATATACTATATGATTGAGATGCATTCTTGATAGAAGTAAAGGGCTTGTGAAGTTTGTTTTGTATACCTTTGCTTTGCTTTTAGTTTGAAATTTCTTTTGACAGTTTACTGTTTTCTGACACTTCAATGTTTTTGCTTTCTACTTTATAATTGTTTTTTTTTTTTCATTTTAACAGCCCTAATTTTCTTTTCTGCTGCTTTTTACATTATTCTTTTTTTGGTTACATGCAGGACGCCTTGTTGCTTATACAGACAAAATATCTGCAGCCTGTTTTTTTTTTTTGGTTTCTTTGGTATAAGATATTGTGTCTCATTTTTATGGCACTTGGTATCTACCAAGTGACATATAGCGATCGCAAATTCTGTCGGTTTGTCTGTCTGTCGGTCCTGGTTTTGCTAGTTTAGTCACTTCCGGATAAGCTAGGACGATGAAATTTGGCAGGCTTATCAGGGAAAAGACCAGGTGAAATTATAAATTGTCGTTACATTGATTCGACCATCGGGGGTGGGGTTAATTAGGAAAAAATAAGCAGAAGTCCTGGATACGTGATTCAAACAACTGGAACAGATCTGCTCTCTTTGTGGGAGTTAGGGGGAGGGTTAATTCTGAAAAATTAGAAAAAATTAAGTATTTTTGAGTTATGAAGGAGTGGTCAGATCTTAATGAAATTTCATATTTAGAAGGATTATGTAATTTAGAGCTCTTATTTTCAATCCTCACTGGATCCAGTGTAGTTGGGGGGAGTTGGGGGGGGGGGGGGGGTAGGAAGTCTTGGAAATGGCTTAGAATGAAGAGATCAGGATGAAACTTGGTGGGAATAATAAACACAAGGCTAAGATATGTGACTGACAGAGCCGGACCGGATCCACTTTCTTTGGGGACTTGGGTGGGGGAGGGCGTGTTAATTCGGAAAAATTAGAAAAAATGAGGCATAATGAAATTTCATATTTAAAAGGACCTAGTGCTTCAAAGCTCTTATTTCAAATCCCGACCAGATCCAGTGACATTGGGGGGAGTTGGAGGGGGAAACAGGAAATCTTGGAAAACGCGAAAATTGAGGTACCTTACGAATGGGTGATCGGATCTTAGTGAAACTTGACATATGGAAAGATCTTATGTCTCAGATGCTCCATTGTCAATTCGAATTGGATCCGGTGACGTAGGGGGCTGGGGGGGGAACAGAAATCTTGGAAAAAGCTTAGAGTGGAGATATTGGGATGAAAACTGATGGGAAGAATTAGCACAAGTTATAGATACGTGATTGACATAATTGGAACGGATTCGTTCTCTTTAGGGGAGCTGGGGGTGTTAATTTGGAAAAAATAGAAAAATTGAGGTATTTTTAACTTCGGAACGGGTGACCGGATCTTAATAAAATTTGATATTTAGAAGGCAATTATGTTCAAGAGCTCCTATTTCAAATCGTGACCAGATCTGTTGACATTGGGGGGGGGGGGGGGTGGAGGGGAACACCAGAAATCTTGGAAAACGCTTAGAGTGGAGAGGTCGGGATGAAACTTGGTGGGTAGATTAAGCAAATGCGTGATTGACGTAGTCGGACTGGATCCGCTCTCTTTGGGGGAGTTGGGGGGTGGGGTTCAGTGTTTTGGCGAGTTTGGTGGTTC
Source organism: Artemia franciscana (assembly GCF_032884065.1). Taxonomy (NCBI): domain Eukaryota; kingdom Metazoa; phylum Arthropoda; class Branchiopoda; order Anostraca; family Artemiidae; genus Artemia; species Artemia franciscana. Next base: position 15,298,408 of record NC_088864.1, read on the forward strand.
TGGACGTGCTATGACCATAAAAATTGGTAAGCGTGCCAAGTATCTGCACAAATTGACTTGATAAAGTCGTTTTCCGTGATTCGACCATCTGGGGGGCTGAAGGGAGAGGAAAAAGTGGAGAAAAATGAGCTATTTTTAACTTACGAGTGGGTGATCAGATCTTGATTAGTTTTGATATTTAGAAGGACCTCGTGACTCAGAGCTCTTATTTTAAATCCGGACCGGCAATAAGCCTCTGATTTTCATTTTAAATCAATCTATTGATTCTTAGAATTTTGCTAGAGCTCTTGCCATATGAGCTATTGGCTCTTGACTCTTCCGGCCTTGTCACAAGTGCCATATGAGCTCTTAGCTCTTGGTTTCTTAGTGTTGTCATTAGATCTTTTCAAGCAAGATTGTCTAATTCACAATCTAAATTCTGAAGTCAATCCCAATTGTCAATTCAATAGTATATTTTGTAACCCAGATTATGAATATATCATCTGGTTTGTCAGTGGGAAAGGTCAATGGTTGGTTACTTCAGCTTAAAATTTTTAATTTGACTTTTTAGAAATTATGCCAATCCACATAGTTTTTGCTGAAGTCTTTCACTGTGCTTTTAGTTGAAAATTTTACATTGAATTCATTAATGCAATCAATTTTTTTCCATTGCTCACTGTTTTGAAGTCCGAAACATCGCAATTTTAAAATAAGGAAAAATTATAATGTTTAATATTCAAAATCATGGTTGATTAAATTGTAATTCTCATTATTTTTCACAAATTTAGTCTCAACATTTCTATTACAATTACAGATTGGTATGTCCAGGATCAAAGAATGCATTTCAGTTTCGATTATTTTGCAGCGAGAATCAAAACAAGATTTTAAAAGTTTTTGTTCATAGGTTGAAATATAAAGACGAACCTATGAATAGCTTAATGCAGTGTTTTTTTTTTTTGGATTGCAGCACTGATAAATCAGGTTTGACTGTCTATAGGCGATACTGCCTCTTTCTGTTCCTGATTGTAAGTCTCAAATAGTTTCTATAAAAAGCATATTTTTAAACGTCTTATTGAAAGTTTGGGTGGGACCGCAAATTTTTTTATCTCCCCCTCCCTTGTCCCGCATTAATGTTTATATGTTTCATTATTAGAATAACAACCATCACCGCTTCCAAAACCAAATGATCTATCTTACATTTTAGTAGTTTTACGGGAGTTACTACAAGTATAATAATCACAACCATCTTAGTTTTTCTTGGTATATCAACATCACCCTATTTTTTGCTGTTGTTGAAATATAAGAATATATGTGTTTGGTATTTGTAGACGACAGGCTAAATTGTTTGCAATTTCATCCCTTCTATGGGATATAGCCATTAATCCATACTTTAGGAGGTCTTGACTTACTTTTGACTTAAGTCTCCTGCCGAGCACTGCTCGGCGTAGAGAGTGACGTCTGCCTCCTCCACCCACTTCGGTCCATGGCGAGTATTTGCTCTTCGCCCTGTCTGATGTTTGCCATCGCCAAAAACTCGGACAGGCTGTCGGACCAACGTTTCTTCGGTCGGCCGCGAGGTCGCTTCCAACCAACTTTGATAGGGTTGAAGTCATAGATCATCTTTGTGGGTAGATGTGGTGGCATTCGAAGCAGATGCCCGAACCATCGTAAGGTTCGCTCGGCTGCTTGAGTCGAAAACCAAGACTGCTTTGTGAGCTGCAGAAGCTTTTCTTTGCTGACGAAGTCGGACCATCGTAGGCCCTCAATCCTCCTCAGGCTCTTTGCATGAAATACGTCTATTTTCTTGAGGGTTGCAGCTGATGCTTGCCATGTCTCAGCTCCGTAAAGCATCACAGAGCCGACTAGAGCATTGAAGATCCGCAGTTTCGTTTTGCGACTGATATTTGGTTTTCGCCAGAGGTGACGATTCAGTCTACCCATGACAGAAGACGCTTTAGATAATCTTGCCCGCAGCTCGGGGAGAAGTGAGCCATTTGAAGAAATTACGGAGCCCAGGTAGGTGAAGTCTTTAACAACCTCGATGCTAGTGGTGCTGTCCAGGCTAACTGGAGAGTTAACAGCAGGAGAAGACGGGTCTATGGCCATAATTTTAGTTTTGTTCCAGTTTATATGCAGTCCAACTTTGGCAGCCTCCAAATGCGGACCTTTAGGCGGTCCGCATTGCATAAAGTCAAGCTACGCAAAAATATACCATTCAATTTGCCATTCAATATTCTTTCCAAGCATGACGGTCGTTGCTGGCACATGTTCCATTTCCAAGTACTGTATATCTGTTCCCCTCTTTAGAGAGAAACCTTTTCTCTGATCTAGCCTGAGTTTTACTATTGTATAGCCTCTAGCCTAAGAATACCTAAAATTAAATTAAAATCTGAAAATTATATGTCTTTTTTGGGTGGGAGGTATAGGCCAAAAATCAAAATTAGTAAGTCATTAGTGTAGTTCTGTGAATTTTTTTCATCAGTATTTCCAGTGCAAATACGGCCTTTTTTGAGGTCTTCTATTTACGTTTTTCCGCGCCAGGGGTGGAGCAAACTCGTACGGTGTTTTGTTTAACTCTTACTCTATTTCTGCTAAAGTCAAACCTTTGATAAGAAAAAAGGAAATAATATAAAAGTCACGGTACATTCTTTTTTTTTTTTTTTTTTAACAGCAACATCTAATAACATTAAAATTAACGGATTGGAAACTGGATAAGAGCCTACTAAAAAAAACATGGCATATTTATGTATTTTGCCAACTGTACTTATATTTCACCAACTGTACTCTGAACGTGAAGACTTTTATTTATCTTTTTGTTTTTAATAGCCACCCAGGACTCACTAAGTTGACCATCAGAGTTATGAAAATCTGGAATGTCCCCAGTTGATCTAAGGCCCCCAAAATCTGGAATGGTGCCATAATAATTTGACCCCATTTGTGCTCTCTGTTGTTTTTAGCTAATAAACCCAATACTTTTTTAGGTATTCCAACGAGTTGACACTGCCATCTTTGCCAGATATGATATTCAGCGACAACATTCTAAAGATTGAGCACAAGGACTTAAAATCGGGCATATTTTTCAATGCATTGAATGCCTTGAAGAAAGTTAATGATAAACAAGATGATATAAAAGTGGCCATCTCTAAGGCTTGGTCGAGAGCAAAGTAGGTGACGATAATGTTTTAATTTTTGAAAAAGTTTGAGTGCTTTGAACTGCTATTTATCCAAAAAAAAATTTTATGCTACTTATTTTCATAAGATCAAAATAAACTAAAATAATTGTTTCTGTACGGGCCATATTTTTCTGACCAATCGATTTATATTTTTTTTTTCGCTTTTGGAACCCTTTGTATGTCACAACTTCGTTTGATAGAAAATTACTTCACATAGGTTTCCACGGATGAAACTCATACACTTCCTCCCTCTACAGTTAAACCAAACAATTCAACCTTGTATAATCAAATTCACTTTTTCACTAAAAGTTAATATTAAAAGTTATTAAAAGTTAATAAGTTCTCCTATTTAGTCCAAGACCGAAACATCAAAGATGAAATACGTGATTACAGCTAATTTTATGGCTTTAGGTTGATTTGAAAGAGATCTAAGTGTGGTGCCTTAATGATGGAATAGAAGAGATAATCGTAAGCATGAAGAACAAAGGATGAAAATAGACCACAAGAAGGGAACATTGCGCCACCGTCATTTACTACCGTCAAATTATGGGTGGCTGAAATTAAGCCAAAGTTACTATATGGCCATTGAATCGAAGTGATAATAATAGCTGAAGCTATAAATATTTACACATAATGTAAATCGAAATAATGTGCATCGAAATAATTTGCATCGAAATATTGAATCGAAATAGTCGTTGTCAAAGAACGGAACACTGTGTATCTTTGTGGACCTTTGACTTGAAACCTCTGCCGTAAGGCCTCTGAATTCCCTAGTATTTAGACTTTGATAGTGTACTTTTTACCAGTATCAGACACTTTTAGAATAGGAGATAGAAAATTGTGCGTTAGGTTCATAGAATGTGATCTCTCGGCATGGCGTACCGCCTTTTATCAATTCAGACCAAAAATCGGTACTTATCATTTATATTGCCTATGTATATTAAAGCTAAGTAGAACCGGTTTTCATTTAGTTTGCGATCTGAGTTGAATAAAATTCATTTAGTTTGCGGTCTGTGTTGAAAAAGAATAGTGTCTGATCATGAATGTTAAAATGAAAATTTGGGATTTGCCGAACACTGAAGAAGAGGCAATTAGATTTTTCCAGGATAAGGGGTTTTTGCCCAAAACGAAACAATCGGCGCATTTATCCAAAAAGTAGAAAGAATGTGGGGCTCCGCAAAATGGGACAAACAATCAGCACCGAGTTATAGCCAGCCACTCTCTGAAATAATATCTAGCGGAATACATGTAGCGTACAGGAATGAGGTCAGAAGGTAGAGATCCTTTAATCGCGATTCTCGATTACATCAATGCATTCTGGGCGGTCAACATTCTATAAGTTTCTTTTGTAGTTTGAATAATTTAGTTGATAAAGTATTATATTTTCATCATATTTTGTCATATTTCATTAGGAATGAGTGTCAGAGAAACCAATTTTATTTAGTTTCTATATACATATGCACTATAACAGATAGGTACTCAAAAATATGTTAGAATGAACACTTCCAGCGCTTTGATGGTGCAGTTTAAGCTTAATAGGTCTGATTTTGCGAGTGCCTATTTGCTACTGAGTAATTTTTTAGAGAACACTGCCTTTTAATTTAAAGAAAGACACAAACGATATATTATCAACAAAAAGAAAAGAGTTTCCTTTCGTTTTTCTTTTGTTTTATTGTATAGCGCTTGTTGTGTTTTCTATTACATATTTTGTTTCGGCTAGTTTTTTTCTGTTGACATAGGCTTTTGGTTACGAAGTCGAAATATTTGGATTTTTATATTCCTTTGTCTTTTTAGTCAATAGAATATAATAATGGGCGAATTTAGGGTTTTTTCGGGAACCTTATGCTCCCAATTCTATTAGATTGGAGAATCCAAACGTTTATTTGAATTCAGTCCCTTATTTTGTCTTCTAGCGTCAGTGCATCATTGGAGGTGACCCACGAGGTATCTAATCCATTCGATTGGACCTTTACAACAGATTACCAAGGAACACTATTTGGCGACGGCTTACAAATTGCACCAACAGACAAATCTATTGACTTGAATAAATTGAAAGAAAAAGAGACTATTTTGTTTTTTGATGAGATTCATCTCTATGAGGACGAATTGGCTGACCACGGATGTTCATCATGTACAGTCAAAATTGTAAGCTAAGCATAGTCCGTTTCTTTCAGGCTTTAGTGGTTTTTACTTCCACCACAAATGTGTTGTTCTAATGAAGGAGATTGGGGGATATTATACTATGTCGTTTTTCTGGAAGGGGGGGGGGGGGTCAAAAATCTCACTTAAGCTAAGTTTTCAGAGGAGATGGTAAAAAAAACGACCAAACAATGTTGCTATATGGACTTCGGTTGATAAGCCGGTTGGAAGACGAAAGTCTCTAAGCTACTAAAAAATCTTAAAAAAATTAAAACCCAATTAAGTATTTAAATACCCAAATAAAGAGCAATACGGAAAAAGGAATACGGACTGACAATTTTTTCCATCAACAGGAAGATGTTATTTGAAGCTTCTATTTATTATTGTTACGATTTTCCCGGCTTAAGAAATGGATTTTTTCAAGCTGGAAGTAGAAGTGAACTGATCATTCGTATGGATGAAAGTCTTCTTTCTTCTCAATCGTAGTCAAATCCAATCGGCCATGGGTATGCTTGCCAATTAGGCAATGGTGGGCATAGACATGATTTCGCACTTATCACAAAGGAAAAATACAGTCTATCAATTAAACATCAGTTTATTTTTGTATACTTCATAACCAGCCTTTAAATGGGGATAGGGATTCCCTGATCTGCAAACTAAGATTAGGATACCCGGTATTTTATTTTTCATCTAACTTGTTAGTATTAATATTAAAGATGGTGGATGCAGCGAACATGTTAAATGTAGAATAGCCAAGGTCCAGATTTTTTTTGTCACAGTTGAAATAGGTTTAGAAGAATAGAAAGGTGAATCTGAACACCAAGAATAGAATATTGGAAGCTAGAAAAATAACAGTGGTCAAGTATGGTTCCGAAACGTGGGTGCTTCGGAAGACTGAGTAGGATTTTAAATGTTTTCCAGAGGAATAGTCTATGGACTGATATGGATGACCGTTTGACGAACTGTATTTCAAACAGTTAGAAAAATGCGGCTCTGTCCTGTTTTCTAGGGCTATAATGTGTGAAAGGTTGGGATGGCTAGGACACGATCTGAAGGATGAAGAATGACAGATTGCCAAAGATTGCCCTTTTTGGCTAACCATACAGGGCTAAACAAAAAGTAGGTCGTCCCCGAATAGGGTGGGAAAAAGTCGTAAGGTAGTATTTAACGAAAGTGGAACTTCTTGGGAGGGTGTAAAGAGGAAGGCTTCGAATAGATTTGGATAGAGGAGAGTAAGCATAGCTGTGCTGGCCACAGGTGGCTTGGTGTTGCAGTCAGTTGTTAGTAGTAGTAGTGTGTGCCATAGTAGCGTAAAATTTACTACTTTGGTGTTTTGACCGGTGCCCAAGGAACCATCCTATAATTGGATACAGTAATATATCCTATTATAAGGGATTATAGTCCTCGATGAGTATAGATCCTGTTTACACTTTTTTTTATGCACAAATACATCTTATAACAGATTAGATAAAATAAAACTTTTTCAACTGAAAGCAAGGAGCAACATTAAAATTTAAAACGAATATCAATTCCTTTGTGTAAGAGGGGGGCTTCTCCTTCCTCAATCCTTGCTCTTTACCCAAAAACCTTAAAGCTCTTTAAAAAACACTTCTCACTCAAAATCAAGGGCCCTTGTGTTTGAGTAGTTTTTCCTAAAGAATCAGAAAAAAAGGCAAACTTTAGCGTAAAGAGCGAGGATTGAGGAACGGGTAGCCCCCCCCATATATTTAATTATTTCTGTCCATTTTAAGTTTTAATGTTGCTACTTACTTTCAGTTAAAAAAACCTGTTTTTTATTATTTAATTTCTGACTGCTTTTCAAATCAAACCAGGAAATCCCCCCCCCCCTCATGTAACATTTCTTTTTGAAGATATCCGCGAAAACTTTCCTACCCACAGACAATTTCCCCCTTGGAAAATCCCTCCCCGCAGAAAATTACCCCGAAGAATTTCCGTATATTTACCGAGAACGAATGCTGTATGGGAGAAATATGGGGGAAACTGTGAAACTTATAGCCCTTCCCCCAGGGACTATGGATGGCTATGGCATCACCAAAGCATCGTTACGGGGCCTTTCGACTATAGCCTCCAATCTTTTTTTGTCACTTAAAAAGGTTCTAGAACTATTGATCTGTGATCTCCCGATCTTTTAGGACCACTGTTCAATACGATCACCTCTCCCTAAAAAAAAAAAAAAAAAAAAAAAATGAACGCATATCCATGATCTTTCTTCTGCATAAAATGCAATATTTCACATTTTTGTAGATATGAGCTTGAAACCTCTATAGTAGGGTTCATGCTGAATCTGATGGAATGATTTTCGTTAATATGGCTTGACTTTTGCGGGATATTTCCCTCCTTTTTCGGAAATCAGGCAAACAAACTGTTTGATCAAAATTAACTTATAAGCCCTTTATATTATAGAACAACCTAGATTGTTTTTCGTGATTAGTGATTTGTAGCTTGTAAACTGTAATAGGTAAAATTTTAACTTTTTCAATATGGAGTCATAAAACGGAGAAGAGTCCGGAGGATTGGATAAGTCAACTGAGCTCCGTAAAATTTTCAGTAGTTCTTTTTTTTTTTTAGAAAAATAAGAAGCTTTTTTCCTAATAAACAAAACCGAACTGTCCTTGTTTCGGGAACTATAGAAAATTCTTAGGAATATTCAAATTCTGGGCTTGTTCAGGCAATAGATTTATTTTTCCAAGTAACCGAGGTTGAATTTTTTAATATTCGAGATGTCTAGTAATAGCGCTGGAAATGTTCGGAATCCCTAATTCTGATTTTTTTTATTTTTGAATCTTGGTTTTGCGAAATTTTTATGTATATAGTGCTTGGACCCAGAACTGGACTGAGCTAAGGAGAGGGAGGGGGACTTCAGATTTTTATCATCTGAACATCTACCAGAAGAGGTTGTCAGATGTCTGTAAGACTTGATGGAAAAGTACTTGTAAGTGTCCTAGTTGTGCCTTCTTGTTCTCGGATGCAATTCAATCTGTGTGGAAGAGGAAGGGAAAGATCTGGTCCAACTTCAGGGTCTGAACTAATTCTACCTCTGCAGCGTATCTAAATTTGGCCGGAACGTCTGATCGACTTCTAACCGAATCAGACCTCTGTGAAGTATGGGAGTTCCTACATTCTTGTCATCGATTTCATAAATAGCTATCAAAGAAGTAGATCGGCCCTCCTGATTAACAGTATAGTAACAGCTAATGTTTTAGTTCTGCCTCACATGTCCGGGCCAATCCTACCCCTGTGAGGAAGAAACAACCATAATGTTAGATTTTAACGCTTTTTTTGCGTTGTCTCAATTGTGGACACTACGACTAATTGTTTGATACGATCACCCCATGGAAACAAAACAAACACACCTGTGTGACCATCTTTCTTTTGGAAAGCAAAATTTGGTATTTTGTGCATAAAGGCCTTAATGTTTTCATACATATTGAATTTTATCTTAGGATTTTCAGCCCCTTTTTTCTAAAATTATGCGAATTTTCATTTGTTTATAGTTTTTCAAGAGCAAATTTAAAACGGAGAAATATTGCATGCTTAGAACCAGCATAAGTAATTGGTTTTGTGGTTGTATATACGTATTACAATCAAATTTTTGGCTCTTAGAGTTTTGGCTTCTATTAACAAGAGTCGCTTTTTCATTTCAGTTTTTACTACGAACTATTTAATCCAAGGCACTTTTAAATGTTGTAGTCTACCACTCCTTCCTCAATCCCCTTTTTTTCTATCAAGTTTAATACTCGTATTGAAATGTTTCGAGAATGATAATTGTCCCTGAAAAGGTGCTCCACTTAAAAATGTGTTGGGGGGAGGGCTTTGTGATATAAACAATTAATCACATGGTTATCATTTCTGCGATTTTCAAAATGAATTCTTCATGCTCTCCAGTAGTGTTGTAACTGGCAAAATTGGTCACGGTAAAATTGGGTATCTTTTCGTAGTTTTACGGACCCACGTAAAATTGGTATTTTACGTAATTTACGTATTTTACTTAATTTACCTATTCTACCTATTTTACTGGTATTTTACGTGTTTTACCGATAGCTTACATATTTTACTGATATATTTTACGGCGCCCTGCAATTATCCAAGCACAAAAGCACGAAGAGGCTGGCAGAATAAGCATTGAATAGGATTTTGTTTTGTGTATTGCCGTGTTCCCCAGTTTAAAAGGCGGTTTGCCTGACTTAGGTCTCTTGTATTTCAAGTAATAATAATTTTAAAATAGTGATTTATTAGCTGAAACGACATTGCATTAGTTCTGTGAACTGTTAAAGACAGAAAGGGCTACAAACAGGATTGACATGTGACAAACAAGAAAAAAGTGAGAACATTAAATAGCCGAGAAAAATGAGTGTAATGTTAGTCAGCGGGAAAAAAGAAGGAAAACTAAACTTTTGAATTAACTCTAAGTGAGCAGAAGAAAGACTGAATCAAAAAAATCAAAAACCAAGCCAGAATAATTGGAAGACTATTAGATTGGGCTCGAAGTCTCTGCTTAGTGATTGACTTAGCCTGTTTACTGACCTAATTTTCATTAAAAGTGTGGTCAGATGATCTTAATTTAAACTGAATTTTTTTTTGAATTCTTTAATTTTAAGTTATTGTAAATTGGGTTTATAGGAATATCACCAATATCTCTACTTAAAGCAAGGTGTCTGTTTATGGATATTTTAAATTTCAATTGCCTTCCTATAAGAATGTGGTAAGCCATTTGCTTCAAATATTAAAGTTACCTAATCAAAAAGAATTACATGATCCGGATTTTCAACAATGTGGAGAGTCAAAGCAGAATAAATACCCTCATTTTTATTTTAAATTTCATATCCCAGATAAATTTTGTATTCATGCCCTATTTTCCCCGAGAGCCGGCGTTTGCCACCCTCTCTCCCCCCTCCCCCATGGAAATTACCCCCTCACGGAATATTAACCCCTTCCTTGCAAAAAATCCCCCCTATTTTTACGTTGAAAAATTCTGGATTTTCATTATAACTGGAAATTGAAATTTTGACTCTCCTGTTTAAGTCAGGGACAATCGTATTGCATTACCTATAGTAAAGACCCGTAAGGGCTCAATGTATTAATATTTGTTCATTATTTTTTCTAAGAGGCATTTCATGTGGAAGGGGTGGTCGAATAAGCTACGGAAGGGGTTCAGTCAATTGGAAATTGAAAGTTCCAGTGCCCTTTTCTAAGATTTGGCCTGCTTTTCAACAAATTACTTCCGAATGAGTTGTTACTGACTACAGTGTCTAAAAGAAATCCTCGTTCAAGTTTAACGGCCCTTGTGTTTCAGTAGTTGTTTTGGAAAAATCGTCAGATAAATACAGAATTAACTCTAAGGGAGAAACGATGGGAAGGTGGAGGTGGTAAAATTGATATAAAATTCTCTGGGCCGTATCCAGGACTTTTGCTTGGGGGGGGGGGCTTCGGAACAAGCACGGTCACCTGAATCAGAATCTAAGTCTGAAGGAAAGGAGCTAGATTTGCAAGCAAATCTGTTGACAGTCTTAGTGACTTTGAAAGTGACCGAATTTTCCTCTCTTATGATCCAGTGCTTTGTAAATCAAAGTCACCAAAGTGTTGCAAACCTCATTTTTTAAAATATATTCGGTACTTTTAAACATAAATAGAAAATAACATGTATGTAATATGAGGAATGTGGCTGAATACGGCCATTTAAATATGCAAGGCTGTTAGGGTAATATTTCTCAGGTTTAATGTAGAAAAATAACTAATATGATTTTACTCCCAAATAATGGTAAATTTAGTTTTTTTTTTATTCATTTTTTTTTGTCAAAATGGATGCCCGAAATTAGACAATGTCCATAGGAACAAGATTACCAAAGAGATAAACTAGATAGTTAATTAAACTGATGAAATTCTAGATGAAGAGGCATTACATTTTAAGCCCAGGAAAATCAGAATCATTAAGAAATTTCATTAGAAGCTGTAAGTTATGCTTGAAAAGAAATGCTCAACTGGTCTGTAGCTACACGGCAACTCTAAAACACCAATTTTACCTTATTTGACCTTACTTTTGCCAATTGTTGAGTTTTTATTTTATGTTAATTTTACACCACTACTCCTCAACAATGGCAACGAGATGGGGCATTTCGCCCACCTCAGAAAACAAAAGACTTTGAAAAACGTATATAAATACTAGAAAGATAAATATATCTATTTAAATCTAAGCTTCCAGTCTCTCTTGCCCCCTTACCCTCGAAAATTTCCTAACGGTTCTGATGAGCCCCCCTCCCTACCTCTCCTCGTTTTCTGGTGTGAAGCATGTGAGTGTAGTCCTATATTTCCCACAGAAAAGATAATTCAGCAATTTATGGTGAGACATCACCTTGTAGAACCCACATTACAGACATAGTTCAAGAATATCCCTGGGAATGTAGGCAAACTAGAGATTAAAATACACCCCCTCTCCCGAACCATTTTACTTGCTTTTATCGAGGTTCACCTTTGGTATAAAAATGTGGGCATGAAACACAGTTTTGAGGTTTAAGACACCCCCTCCTTCACATAAACAAAGATCCAACGCCCCCTCTCCGTATGAGCTGATGCGTAATTAGACCATTGTACATTATTTTATCAAGTATCAAATTCATCAACTAGGTTAAATTATGTTTCTTGGCTCCGCAATGGTGACTCACAAGTTTAGAGCCTTATGAACATCCCCAAAAATGATCTCTCTTTTTATGGACGCGATATTTAACATTCATGATACTGTATTCTTACCTGCACGCAGGGAGGGAAGACTGGTGGAGTCTCTTCTCCCAGGAATTTCCCTGAAGGACTGTTGAAGGCTTCGAAAAGCTGTTGGAGGTTAATGATTTTCTGTTTCCTATCCTCCCACTCTTGGAAAAACCTTCTGATTCTCTCACCTTAAGAGTTAAAACTGTGTACTTCTATTATTGTATTTTTGGCCAGTGTTGATCATAAAGTTGTGCTTTTAAAGAAATAACAAGTATCAATTCGTCTTGACGGTGCATAAATTTTTTGCCCAAACTTAAAAATGCCAGATGGGTTCTTTTAAACCAAAGTAAGGCAAGAAAGCACATTTTAAGTTGGGGTCTACCCTGAATAGGTCCTTCAGACCTTCATTAAGGATATAATTCCTTCTATTGCCCTCACCCTGTGAGCGGGCATACCAGTATAGAGGGAGAGGGTAGTAGCAATTTCCATGGTTCTGGTCTGAGGCACCCCATAGAAAAAAGAAAATGGTAAAGTAAAAAGACTTTTCTTTATCGTCAGACCGAGGCTGATTTCCGTATTAAGTTAAAACTGTTCATGTTAATTCTCGTTCATTTGTTTATCATGGTTAAATTCATTGTACTAAATTAATTTCTTTTTAGAGAGTTATGCCGAGTGGGTTTTTTGTATTGCATAGGCTATATTTAAGAGTGGATGAAGTTCTTATAAGGATCAACGATACAAGACTCTACTATGAAAGGGGAAACAATTACATGATCCGAGAATATACATCAAGAGAAAGCAAGACAGAAGATCTAACGGTAAGTCACCTCTTTGCCTTCCTAGTCACCTATCAGCTACTACTCTAGTAGAAAGTTCCATTTCCGTCGTAAAAATTGCAGGAGATATTGGAAATTTGCTAGTAAATTTGATTTTTTTTTTTGTTTTGCTGTGTAAAAGTTGCTGTTTTTGTCAACTCACCACAGTCATGAATTTAAGTTTCTAATATCTGTTACAAGATACATATTTTAAGTTCGATTTCAAACAGCTAAAAAATATTTAGAAAAATATGAGTTTGAGCATTTTAACTTTTTCTTCTTAGGCCTTTTTATGGCACTTGGTATCTACCAAGTGACATATAGCGATCGCAAATTCTGTCGTTCTGTTGGTCTGTCTGTCTGTCTGTCTGCCCCGGTTTTGCTACTTTAGGCACTTCCAGATAAGCTAGGACGATCATCGGATCTTAATGAAATCTGATGTTTGGAAGGATATCGTGTCTCAGAGCTCTTATTTTAAATCCCGACTAGATCAGGTGACATTGGGTGGAGTTGGGGTGGGGAAACCTAAAATCTTGGATCACGCTTAGAGTGGAGGGATCGGGATAAAACTTGGTGGTAAAAATAAACACTAGTCCTAGATACGTGATTGAAATAACCGGAACAGATCCACTCTCTTTGGGGGAGTTGGCAGGGGGAGGGTTAATTCTGAAAAATCGAAAAAATGAGGTATTTTTAACTTATGAAGGAGTGATCGGATCTTATTGAAGTTTGATGTTTTTGAAGGATATCGTCTCTCAACGCTCTTATTTTAAATCCCGACCGGATCCGGTGACATTAGGGGGTGTTAGGGAGAACCTAAAATCTTGGAAAACGCTTAGAGTGGAGTGATTAGGATGAAACTTTGTGGGAAAAATAATCACAAGTCCTAGATATATTATTCACATAACCAGAACGGATTTGCTCTCTTTGGGGAGGTTGGGGAGGGGGAGGGGTTAATTCTAAAAAGTTAGAAAAAATGAGGTATTTTTAACTTACGAAGAAGTGATCGGATCCTAATGAAATTTCATATTTAGAAGGACCTTGTAACTCAGATCTCTTATTTTCAATCCTGACCGGATCCAGTGTCATTGAGGGGGGAACCCGAAATCTCGGAAAACGCTTAAAGCGCAGAGATGAGGAGGAAACTTGGTGGGAAGAATAAGCACAAGTCCAAGAAAAGTGACTGACATAACCGGACTGGATCCGCTCTCTTTGGTGGAGTTGTGGGGGGAGTAATTCGGAAAAGTTAGAAAAAATGAGGTATTTGTAACTTACGAACGGGTGATCAGATCTTAATAAAATTGGATATTTAGAAGGATCTTCAGCTTTAGAACTCTCATTTTAAATCCTGACCAGATCCAGTGACATTGAGGAGAGCTGGAGGGGGAAACCGGAAATCTTGGAAAAAGCTTAGAGTGGAGAGATCGGGATGAAACTGGATGGGAAGAATAAGCACAAGCTATAGATACGTAATTGACATCATTGGAACAGATCTGTTCTCTTTGGGGGAGCTGGGGGTTGTTAATTTGGAAAAAATTGAAAAATTGAGGTATTTTTAACTTAAAACGGGTGACCGGATCTTAATGAAATTTGATATTTAGAAGGAACTCGTGTCTCAGAGCTCTTATTTCAAATCCTGACCAGATCTGTTGACAGATCTGAGGGGGAAATCATAAATCTTGGAAAATGCTTATAAATGTCGTTGATTCGTGAGTGACGTAACCGGACTAGATCCTCTCTCTTTAGGGGAGTTAGGGGCTGGGGTTCCGTGCTTTGGCGAGTTTGATGCTTCTGGACGTGCTAGGACGATGAAAATAGGTAGGCGTGTCAGGGAGCTGCTCAAATTGACTTGATAAAGTCATTTTACCCGATTCGACCATCTGGGCGGCTGAAGGGAGAGGAAAAATTAGAAAAATTGAAGTATTTTTAACATACGAATGGGTGATTGGATCTTAATGAATTTTGATATTTAGAAGGGCCTCGTGACTCAGAGCTCTTATTTTAAATCCCAACCGGCATTAAGCCTCTGATTTTCCTTTTAAATCAATCTATTGATTCTTAGAATCATATCACATGATTCTAAGCTCATATCACATAATCTCTACGTGAAATGTGGAAAAATGGAAGGAAAAAATGGAAGGAAAATCTAATTTGATGAGAAGTGGCCGATAAAAATTTTTTTGGGCCCTTTGCTGGCCTTTTGTTGGGCCCTGTTTTGCAAGGAACCATTTTTTTCTAATTTTTTGCTCTGTATTTCTTCTTAACCCAGGACTTAAATATATAAGTGTCAAGCCAAATTGGAAAAAAAGCTTTTGGCCCTTTTTCTCAGATCCATTATGGGGGGGGGGCTTTTTGACCTGAATTTATGTCTGATAGTTTCGCAATAAAAAAGTTTCACTATCTTCCATTTGCTTTTGGTATTTTGGAAACCAGATGAGCCAAGTTTTGATCAGTTGAATAAAAACGTTATATATAGGAGGTTAGGGTGATTTTTCTGTCGATATAACCAGTATTTTGGTAAAAAAGAAAGGTTCGTTCTAGAGTTCTTAAACTTCTATTTTTTTTAAGCAGTAAAAAAACATTTGATATTTTTATCAATTTTCTTGCTATAAATCGTAGAATTTGTTATTGAGACTTCAATTTCAGACGAATTATAACTTTTGTAATTGTGTTGCAGTTTCACTCCATTTTCCAGATTTCCTTCCATTTTTTTTACTCATCTATTTATATCTATTTACTTATCTATTTTTTCATTTTATCTGTTTATATTTCATTATTTTTTTATTGTTATATTCTTATATTTTATTATTATAGTAGTATATTATTATATATTTTTGTATTATATATTTATATTTTATGTACTTAAGTTTAATTATCTATTTACATTTTTATTTATTACATTAGTTTATTATGCTATTATATTTTAATAATATTATATCATTATTGTAACTTTGTATTATTTATTTATATTTTATATACTCATATTGACTTATCTATTTATATTTTTCGGTTTTGAGTTTTAGCCTCGTTTTGAAAAGAAAAAGAAAATACAGAACTCTGAAAGAGCTAATGAGCATTGATGAAAAATACAAATTGTAAATAAATAAAAAGTTTCTGCAACAATACGAATGCATTTGCTCTATTGTAATAAAATGGCATGTTTTTAATCTCAGAAACGTTACTAAAAATACTAAGAACAAAGATGGGGTTAATTCTTTTTGTCAGGGATGAATACTTCTATGCCAAGGTAAAAATTGGTAGTTTAATTTTGTTTTATTTTTTTTTTTATTAAAATAATTTTACAATTGCTAGTAAAGCACAATGCTTTCTAAATAAAGATGACCGAATGCTGATTACCTTAAGATCAGGGCTAAATTATTTCTTAGGCTACATTGCCTTTCTAGTGAAAAAAAATGTGGTAAGAGTTTTTGTAAAGAAACTAAAGAAAAAATGTGGATATAGTCTGTGTATTTTATGGAAATTTTTAAAATGAATGAATTTTGAATAAAAAATGAATGAATAAAAAATGAATTTTTTATGGAAAGGAAAGGATAAAATGGTTATAAAAAAGGAAGATGCAGTAAAAAAGTTATATCTAAACAAATAGTACGAAGTGCTAAAAAGAGTAGAATTGGAAGAACTCTTCCTGTTTCGCAAAACTATGTTCCATGTGTACAAAAAAAAAAAAAAAAAAAAAAAAAAAAAAAAAAAAAAAAAAAAAAAAAAAAAAAAAAGAATACAAATAATAGTTCAAGATGTGACAGAATAAAAATGATCGTCTTACGTTCACATCCCTCAAAATAAAGGGGTTTTTATTGTATTAACTTTAGAAACTATCAACAGCAGAATGAACTGATTAACAAAAACAGTTTAAGGAACTATTTGTAAACTAATTACGAAACTTGTGACTCTTTATTAAGTAAGAAAAACTAGGATGATTTTGTTGTGCTTCTTCTTTGATTTACCACCCCATTAGAAGCTCTATCGACATTTTCAACTCAAATAATTCAAATTTCATTTCCAATATATTTTGAATAATATTTTCAATTATGTAAAGTTTTACAGCTGTAAATGTACATGTAAAGTTTTACAGCTGATTTGGCCGTCAAAGGCAGTGCAATTGCGTCCAGTCTGATCTTTTTACTACTATGTATATATTATTTATTGGTAATCCCCTTCCCACCCCTCATAGATCTTCATTTAGAATGTTCGTTCATCAAAAGTCTGAAAATTTATTTGAATGCGTATTCCGAGCTTTACTATCCTTTTAATGGCTAAAAGTGATCGACGGACAACCTGATGCCCATTCAACGCCCTAAAGGCCTAAGTGGTATTTGGTCTAATAATAAAACCATTACAGCGATCAAAAAGCTCAAAGAAGTACTTCCCAGAGCAAAATACATTTGTTTGTAGATACATTCTAATAGAGGGATAGATATGTTACCTTTATTGAACTAGGTCTTGTAAGTATATGATGGTAGGATTACCCTCCCCCCCCTTTGCAGGTATGAATACGGTGTACTGCTTTCTAGTCGAAATCTTTAACTTAAATTAAACTTAACTTACGAATTTGAAGAATATTGCAAAATATTATTGCAATATAATATTACAAAGAAAAGATTATTGCAGTTTTTCTTTTGGTTGCTTGAAGTTTTCAGAGCAGTATCGTATTTTTGTAAGTGTTGTCGTATCTAACCGTGAAAGTTAATGAACAAAACTAATAGTTAAATTTGGCAACGCTTTTCGTCCGTAAAAATTCTAACATAAACAAATATATTGATTTCTAAATACTTTTTTTGGTGATTTTTCACTCAGAATTTTCTTTTTAATTTGCCACTCGCTAACACCAAAACTGTGTATGGAAGAATATTGCAAAAAAGATGTCTAAGATGAGAACATTTTAAGCCTGTTTCACAAACAGTGAAGCTGTTATATCCGTTCAAAATCTGTTTCATATAATGATTTTCAGTCTGTTTCATTTGAGGGCCCAAAGTGTGACTCTTAAGATCCGTAGTCTTTTTACAATCTCGTTCCAACACAGGATTCACACATATAGACACGTTTTACCTCTTTCGACTTATATTCATTCAGGGATAATTTAGGGACTGGTCCTGAATGATCTAATGTTAATAACCATAAATCATTAAGGGTATATCCTAACCGCCCTAAATCAAAACAACAAAGTACATATTTCTTTAACGATCTATTTTCACCACCAAAACTGGTATTTAATAATACCCGAGCGTACGGATTGCAAATCTAAGACTAATATTCCAATATGTACGTTCGAAGTCGAAACCTGTTATTTACAGTTTTCGAATAATGGACTTGTTGCGTTTGACTGAAATCGGAATAACACAAGGATTTTCAATCTGTAATATTGGAGGGCTCAAAGTAGGGCCCTTGGATCTAGGTGTGCTCTGATACCCTGCCTTACCCCACCCATTGTCTCACGATCATTCATGCTTTATTTCTGGAAAGTTAATGCGTGCGAATTAGAAAGTTAGTAGCTGAATTATACCTTTGGTCATCGCCTACAGAAGTATGTCCGTTGAAATGCTAAGAGTTCTGATAATCCCGTGTAATTTTGTGATGCTGAAATACAAGGTAGGTTGGATTTAGTGGTCCACTTTAAGGTATTGTTGTCTGCTGGATTCTGGCCTTAGATAGATAGATAGATAGGTGTATTTCAAAAACCGTGGGCCATATACACACAAAAATATAAATAAATAATAAACAAGCAAGGAAATTAACAACAGTACGAACACGCACAAAAAAACAGAATTCAACGCAAAAAGTACCTAATCTAACTACAAAAGAAATTAATCATATAAAACTTTTTCTTCTTATTAAAGATTTATCTATATATACTCCCACTCGAAATATTGTGGTTGGGTTACTATTTTGTAGAATACCCGGAAGCATCAAATTAATCCCATGCAAATAAATTTCCCGTAAATCCAAGAGCACCGGGCATTTCCGGAGAAAATGATCCAAGTCTTCGTCATCATCTTTACAAAGGGGACAAACATACTTTCTATCAGGACCAACTATCATTTTATTTTTGTCGAACGTTTTTTGCCTGTTCTGGATTGGAAGACAATTTGCCCTAAGCTGAATCCAACGACGTAGAATCATAGCCGGTAAATTAAATTTAAAATAAACTTCCTCCCCAAAACTAGGTTTTGCCTGATTATAATGTTGTAGGGTTGTAGAATCAAAAACCAGCCCT
Organism: Artemia franciscana; assembly: GCF_032884065.1. Lineage (NCBI taxonomy): Eukaryota > Metazoa > Arthropoda > Branchiopoda > Anostraca > Artemiidae > Artemia > Artemia franciscana. The sequence continues at coordinate 15,317,469 of NC_088864.1, forward strand.
TGCCAATGCTGAATTTCCTGACTCTCTAATATAAATCGTACCTGGCTTTCTAAATTTGTTGGTACATCAGAGAGCAAAGACCATTATTCCATAAATAAGGCATTCCTACTTTTTCTAGTAATGATTTAATTTGGGATGGCCACGAGGTTTTTAAACCACATTTCAACATCTCTTCAATATGCCACTCTTACTAGTCTATCTTCATTACTCTTAGTTAACTTCAACCAGAATCTAAGCATTAAAATATACCTATGTAGCTTTAAAGAAAACAGGCCCATATCACCTTTCAGAATCTGTGAATGAGTTGTCTGATGTAGACCAAACACTCTTTTATAATACTGGAGCTGAAGGGACTCCAGTTGCTGCACCGTTTCTCCACCCCATATCTCTGCACCATATTCTTTTACACGGGTAAAATTTTTGTGTTAAATATTCTTTTATGCATTTTTAGGTTTTTGATCCCCATTATCGTCGGGTTTCTAAATATAGCTGACATGGCCACCCTACCTCTCTTAATTATTTCATCAACATGACTCCTTAGGCTTCCATTTTCCGATAAGATAAAGCCTAAATATTTTATTCTTTTACTTATAAATAGTTCCTTATTATTAAATTTAAATGTATATTTTTCATCGTCCCTAACCTTCCTTTTTTAAAAATAACAACTTCACTCTTTTCAGTATTCAGCCTTAACTTTTTTATATGCAAATATTCTTCTATGAGATTCAAAAGAGTCTGTAGATCTTGCGGTTTATTAGCCACCAAAGCAATATCATCTGCAAATAATAAGAGAGATAGTTTTTGAGTCCCTAGGCTAACTTTCGGAGCCCATCTATTCTCTAGAAAATTAACAACATCATTAATAAAACTATTAAACAACTTAGGTGAAAGGGTGCTGCCCTTTTTTACTCCCCGCTTAATATCAAAAAGCTTCGAAAACCTATTACCAACTTGAATGATTCCACTCACACAAGTATACATGCTCACTATCAATCTAACAAATGAATGGGGAAGGCCAATATTTAGCATGGCATCCTTCAATAACTCTCTATCGACACTATCAAAAGCCTTATGGAGATCCAGAAATCCCACATAAAGACAAGTTTTACCCTTTCCATATTTATCTATTAATGCCTTTAAAATAAACACACTGTCTGTCGTCCCATACCCTGTCCTGAAACCTCCTTGTTCCTCATGTATTAAATTATTTTTATTTAACCAATTGGAAAGCCTGGTATCTAATATTTTCTCCAAAACCTTACTTAAAGCACCGACAAGTGCTATTAAACGATAATTTTCATGAGCCTTCGGGTTTTCTCTCTTGAAAAGTGGTATAAACAATGATGTCTTCCAAGCGCTTGGCCATTGCCCTGACCTTAACACCTTATTACAAAGAAGAACAATTATCGGCATCAAAATGGAAAGAAAATTCTTAAATAACAATATTGGTATGCCATCAACACCTGCAGCAGTACCACATTTTAAATTCTTAAATATTGACTTAATCTCTTGGCCATTCACATCACCCACTAAATCGTAATCATGTTCTCCCATGGGATAAATAACCATCTCTGGGGTATGCGCTACCTCCTGAAGATCTGCACAAACACCTTCTAAATTATTTAGGTAATCAGGCCATGAATCAGCTTCCGGAACAGCCTGGGTATTAACATTTCCCCTTCCACTATCATTCTTTATATAGCCCCAAAACTTTTTAAAATCTTTATTTCTAAAATCATCAGCAATATCCAGTTTCTTCCTATTCTCGTATTCTTTTTTTTTTTATTAAACTTTTATATTCTCTTCTTTTATCTTTATATTTAGCCAATTTTAGACTTTGATCTTCCGCGCTATCAAATTCATTCAAACGATTTAATAAATATTTTGCTTCTTCTTTCATTAACTTGTAATCCAAGTCAAAATGTCCCTCATTCTTTTTTAATTTTTTAGTCAGGCCACATGATTCTGCACAACTGCCCATTATTTCATTTAACAGCATAATTACACTATGTGCATCTTTTTCATTGTCTTCTAACGCTTTCAACTTATTTTTTACATGCGAGTCCAAGAGCTCCCTTCTAAATGCCTCAATATCTTTATCTGTTAAATCATTTCTAATTCGTTTTTCTAAACCTATTTTTCTATAATCTGCATTATAGAAATTTCTTACTCGTGAACCGTGGTTCACAAACTGCCCAATCTTCACCTCAAGCATAATAGCTCTATGATCAGATCCAACTAAATCTAATACTCCCAAATTTATTGATTCAGGTACAAATTGCGTATTAATTAGCACATAATCTACAACACTTGGAGTTGGACCGGAAAGGCAAGTGAACTCACCCCTAACCTTATCATTCCCAAACCTACCATTCGCAATCATCAGACCATGTTCCCCACAAAACGCCAGGAGCTTTCTTTCCCATGCATTTATTTTTCTTTTTTCATCCTTGTTGCTTCGTGGTATTCTACAACAAATTGGGCAAAAATCACCAAAATCTGGGATCAACACATCTGGGATCTCAGCCTCCAGGCCGGTATAAGCATTGAAATCCCCCATTAACACACAATCCAGATCTTTATAACTTTCTTGTATTAACGAAAATTCTTCTCCTAAAATTTACCAAGTATTTTATCGATTGTACGAACTATTCCGTGGAGGTATGTACACTACACCGAAAATTAATTGCTTCCCACATTTCAAATAAATAGACAGCCAAAGCAAGTTTTCAGATCTACTACTAATTCTCTCATAGCCGTCAATAGCAAATGTTTTAACCAAAACCAAAATGCCACCATAATGTCTATTATTTCTTACTACATTACGCACGGTCTGTTCAACGAAATACCCGGGGAGAGGTGATATAGTAGAATAATCGTTCCATTTTTCAATAAGCGAAATCACATCAAACGAAAATAAATCATCATATAAATAGGTCAACTTATCACGTAATCCTTATATGTTCCATAACAATAGACTCAGTATATGGCCCTCTATATCCTATGTTTCTACGCCTTCTGTTAGCACGTTAACATCATTAGCCTTTGGTTGAGATTGCTCGTTACTAGTCTTAGTCGGGGGAAAGGCAACATGATAATACTCACGAGTGCGGTTATTTATATCCGCTAACTCACTTCGGTGTTTATTGTCATAAAAATCACGTGAAAAACCACCACGATGTCTTTCATTAAACTTCTTTCTTGGCGAATGGCTTCCTTTGGGTGCTACATTACGAGTACCTGGTCGAAACAAGTCATTTGGGCTGACAATAGCACTAGCAGGTCTTTTAGCTGTCGATACTGCCTGAGGAGTGCTGGTCGATGGTACTAATGTCTCAGTATCACTATCACTGGCATCACTAACTAGCCTCATCGGAATATTATTGGGATCATTTGGGAGCCTAGCACTAAACGGTGGACCAGAATTTTATACTGGCTTCAAATTACGCTTAATCTCGACTATTGAATTTCCATCATACCTGAATATTCGGCCTTCGATGAATAGTTTGTCACCTCGTAATTTTGCATCACGGCCGTCATTTTGTGCGGTAGTCAACATTTCCTTTAAATGTTTACGGGCCTCCCTTTGTATAGCTGTGTAATCCGGAGCCACCAATAAACCAAACCTTCTTAATACGGAGCTGTTTCTTAAAATATAGTCTCTGATTTCAACCGAGTTTACCTTTATTACTATCGGCCCTGATTTCAATCTAAAAATGTCACGTATATCACTTAGATTTATTCCGAGAGACGGCATAGTACGATTTAATAACCCCGTTATTTCTTGCTTCAGAGTATAATCACCGAGTTGTTGAGGGGTGCAATTATAGAAGATTAAATTCGTTCTTTTCTGCTCTGCTTCGAGCTTGTTGGCTCGTTCATAAGAGACTGCTAGGTTAGATTTCACATTTTCCAGCTCTTTTTTAATATTAATCATTTGTCTTAGCATTGTTAGATAGCTGCGTAATAATGTTACTTAACTGTACTTGTATGGCATCAATGCTATCCGAAAGTTCAGTTATCGTATTAACTTTCTGCGAAAGCACCGGTAATAAATCCAGTTTAAAATTAATTTCTTGCAAGAACTGGGCACTTTGCATTTTCTCGGCCTTTCGTGTTTGGACTGCCATTTACACCCTTATAAACTTATCAAAGTGCAGAATGTAAAACCTTTATCACTCCTTGATTTGATCCAATATCGTTAATTAGCAATAAGACTTTTTTTTCACTATTCGAAAAAAATCACAATATTGGCTCAAAGCCACGCAGGAGAGAAACGTTATTTCAATCTTGGTTTAAACTAGTTACTTACACAATTTGTCTAAATGTAAGCATGGATGTTATCCGAAAGAAATGAAATCTGGTTTTGTTGTTAACTCCTTGAACTCTGAATGAAAACTTATTTTGTTTGATTTTGCTATGCCTGTTGTTAGGATTGTAGTGTTATGCTGCACATAATTTTGAACAAAAGTTAGATTCAAATTTGAATGAGATCTTTACAGTAGGATTACCCCTATCATTAGGGGGCTTAGACAAGATTGTATTTTGAGCCCTATTATGTTAACATTCTTACAACTACTGTGACAAGGACGATTAAAGGCGGTTTTATTTTGTGATTTTAGTTTCGTCTGTAATGCAGATTATATCCTGCTTATTCGTTCGAGTCTCTCTACTGGCAAATATTGACCCATCAAATTCGGGTTATACTCTTCTAGGGTTTCCAATTATTGCTATAACGACTAATATTCTTATTAAATATCCGTGGTATAGCCACATCTTTATTATCTGTTGTAGTTACAGGTGGAGCATAGAGCCTACGTTTATTATTTGTTTACTTACGGTTGTACTTGCCATGGCCAATTTTCGTGCCACCTTTGCCAAAGATGCTGTGCTAAAATACAGTTATAGGAAGTGTGTACTTCCTAAATGGTATTGTTCCCTAGCTATGTCCCCCTCGCTGTATATTTGGCCACTTCGGAACTCGTTGTCTAAAGCTGTACTGGTGAATTTGCGTACAGGGTTTTGTCGTTATTTTGATTTGTGTTAAATTTCCTGTTGATTTGGAAGAATAGTTTTATTCTGCAAAAATAATTTGTTCTCGACCCTTTAGATGCTATGAGGTATATGGAGTGTGATGCATTTTAATTTCGAGGATAAATCGTTTGTTTCATTTTCTGCCATTAAATATTCTTTCTGAACGTTGTTAAATTAATTCTGTATCTTGTTTTGTTTAGAAGTTGAGTTTTTCCTTATGTCTTATTTTGTTTCTTTTTTTTTCTTTACTCTGCTTCTTTTTGCACTCTTTTAAGCGGGCAAAAATAATCTCAACTTGTAGCCGTCAATTTCAGCTAATTTTACCGAGAGACTATTCACTAAAGCTATTTTTTTTTCTTGTCAAAATAGTGCCTGTCCAAGACTCACTGCATAGTCGCGTCTTTTAGGCTCAAGAATGAGTTCGCCTAGAAATGACTTTCAGAAGAGCTCTTTTAAGCAACTCCCTTTTACCCACGTGGTATGTAAATTCTCGCACTCCACAATTATTTTATTCGACCAACAGATGTCGAGGGAACAGATTGGCTGTTGAAAAAAGTGCTGTAGCAAAATACATTACCAAAACAGCTGCTTTTTCAAGTTTCTGCCGTTTTGTGCACTTAATTCGATAATAAAGTTCTCGGAATTAAGGTTTATGATTTTTTTTTATTTATGTATTTATTTTTTACCATGTCTAAGATAAATACCATTGTCTGGAAGTGGAAATGAGCTGAAATAAATTTGTGGATTATTTTTGGGTGGGTGTTCATGAGCCTTTTTACCTTTATAGTTCTTAAAGTTTGATTTTTTATCTTTTCACAATTATGAAATGCATGTTTTTTTATTTTTACTCATTTTTGAAATACTTTTAGTATCTTTGTCATTAATCAATGAAATTTTATGTTTTGCACTTTCAACTTGTTCTATATCTTGCAGTTTTTTTTTATTAATATTAAGTATGACTTTTTTGATTTACTCATGTTCGTATTTATTTTTGAAACAAAATTTTTGACATTTTTGGTATTACCCTTTTTTTTGCACTTTTGGTAATACTTTTTTTTTTACAATATTTACATACATTTTTTTTTGTGCACTGTCCTAATTTTTCTGATATATTTTTTTCTGGTCTTTTTTTGGTGTTCCTTAGTGTGAGTCATCTTGGAGATTAAACTTCACCTTATTGGAAAGTTTACTATTCATTGTAGCAGAATTTTTTTCTTTCAGGTTCCAAGAGTATTCTGGGGAAATCCAAATGAAATCGTGAATTATTTACCTGTCATTGTTAGTAAATGTGATGAATTAATTTTTTCTTGATGCTCATTTTGGCCCTTAATTTGATATTATACCCATTTTTTATTATTTAGCGTTTGGTAATAAAAGTAAAGATAATAGGGACAAAGGTAATAACCCATTGAATGACTGATTTTTATTTCAATGAAGTTTTAACTTTGGAAGATAAAAATTGGAGCTTATTTTCTAAGTAACAGAATTCAGGCATTTGATGTTACATCTGTTGTAGTGTAAGTAGTTTTCTTGTTAATTACACTTTTTTTTATTCGTGGGTAATTGTAAATGCAACTTGCCGAAGTAAGAAAAATTATTTAAAGCAGTTTGAGGGACTGGAATTAAGGCATTTAAAAAACAACAGAGAAGCGAAACATTCTCCCTTTTTATATAAAAAGGGAAAAGGACTTTTGTCTAATACTGAAATGGGTATACCAATACCCAATATTAGCTACAACAGGATATTGATTACGATACTTGGTCCTAGACCAAAATAAGCGAAGTTAAATAAACGCGTTGGAAGATTTCCAGCTTCTGAGCAAGGCTTGGAAACTCGGCTATACACTGACTGAAACTAGAACGATGACTTTCTGTCATTCGATAGCTGATATTTTGTTTTGTTCATCTACTGAGCTAGAATTTTCGGGTTTACTTTTTTTTTAGACAGAAAATAACTAACAAAAGGAATTTTTCGTTGTTACTTGCAGACTAAAATTGCAGATAACAACTAGTGCAGCCTTTCGTGCTTGTAGTAAATGTAACAGATTACCACCGTAGTCTGTTCTGCACATACAGTACTTACAAATACATACAAATACAGTTTGTGTGATCCATGGTCACAGAACGAAGATAATAGCTGATAATTGTCGTTAGTGATAGTTAAGTTTCAGAATACGCCCTTAGTATGCGATTTTATTTTATAGAAAGACGTATAATGATAATTAAAGCTGATAAAGGGTTTTATAATTATAAGTCCTCGATAACTACGATAAAAAAGCTGTTTCAGCGGTAGAGCTTTGAATAAGTAAGCTGAAGTTTGCCACGTTATTGTGTACTTTACATTGCACACATAATGAACATGTTTAGTTTCACTAAGACTAGGATCTTAAACCAGTCCCTGAAACTGATCTCACTCAAAACTTAGAGCTTGGAACAGAAATTTTAAAATGAAGCCAAAACTGAGAGATTGGAGAGAAATTGGTTTAATATCACTGAATAATAGAATGGTAAGTTCATTTAATTCTCATAATAATTATATCAATGCAGAAGAAACAACTTAGAATTTGAGTGGCCCACTTTGTCGGATGTTATCGAACGATTCCGAACTGGATCCAGTGGATGCTTAGGAATCTCTTTACACATTTATTTATTTTGTTTATGAAAAACTGTTAGGCATGTATGTCTGATTCGTAAAAACTTTGAAGTGCTTACAGTGTCAATTGAACTAATATATTATAATCTGTTGTTTACTTATTCCTACAGTCCATACAAAAAACGGGAAGAACATCAACAAACTAATTCGAAGGAAAAATTGTACACAGTAACAAGATAATTTAGTTAAAAATACATCCAAGGCGGGTTTTGATCTCCCGCAAAAAAAAAAAAAAAAAAAAAAAAAAAAAAAAAAAAAAAAAAAAAAAAAAAAAAAAAAAAAAAAACAACTGTGCTTCCCTGATGTAAGACGGGCCACCCCTTCAGTAGATCCTTGATGAGATTCTCAGTCTTAAACGACGTTGCACATCATGACTTGTATGTTTCCATTTGTATCACCGAGTAAGAGCCCCTTTAAAAAAGTATTTTGATTTACTTGTGTGTAAATGATATTACAAAAAGAAAATGAGAAGATGGAAATTGAAAACAAAAAATGGAAATTGAAAGGGTTCTTTTCTAAATTGAATCTCGAAAAGTCATAAAGGGTGATTACGTAAAACAAATAGAGTACTAATAGCCATTGGGCTATTCTTGCCGCGTCGGGCGTATTGCCTTGAGATAGAGCTTGGCTATCTCTTTTTTTTCCTCTATAGAAGAGCCCTCCTTGGCTATGTCATGGTGTCTAGCATTATTTTCTCCTTTCCGAATAGCTTAACCGATAGCTTTAGACTGACTTGGACAGGCAACTCTCCAAGGGGATTGACCCTCCTCGCGCATTATTTTGGCAGCTATTATTGGTGTTCAGTCAATCCAGTATCAGCAATTGATTCGCAACATACCTTTTCCTTAGTTAAACACTGGTCACGATGATCAGTGGTTGAACAGTAACTGAAATTAGCAGTAGTAGGGTCTCATTTGTGCCTACTCTTCAGGGACTTCCTGAGAAGGTTGTCATTATCTCTAAATATATAAGTTAAAGGAAAATGTAAGAATATTTTTAAGGGAGTTGTAAAAATCTTAAGATTTGAAGGGTTTCTGATTTTTTTTTTTCAAAATATGAATGATAAGCTCTAACATGCGTTCTAAATTGTGCCTGGTCCATGAACCCTTTTGCAAACAGCAAAATTTTTGCCGGTTAAGTTAAACAAAATATTGTTAAGTCTATTGAAAGCCATGCAGCAATGCTTCTCTTTGACAAATAATTTGATAAACGGTCCCAGAATTTCAGCTACAATATGTAATGGTTCAAATTTTTACGATTTTTAAGATAATAATTCTATTGGACTTTGTCGTGACCATTCGAGTTCCCACTGGCTCAGAACTTCAGCTTTGACTTCTTCCCGTAAATTTGATTTTTACCATCTTATGACTTGAAATTAAAGAATAGAACTAGGGTTTTGCTACTACGTAATTTTTAGGTATTTCTAAGGGAATAGACATTAGAACATCCCTGGTTGTTGCTAAATTATATAACAATACAATTAAAGCATAGACATAACGACTGGAGCAAAGCTGGAAAAGAAATTGTTTTAGTATCTATGATGTCATGTAAAATCACTTATGATTTTGAATGAACCCAAAGAGCTGAAGCAAAAAGCATGGAAAAGTGTCTGTGGCAATGATCCACAAAAAGGAAGCCCGAACGAGAGTAACAGCTAGAAGACATGTGACAAGAAACATCACAACGAATCCCAAGGGAAAATAATGAAAAGCAAAGTCTGCAGAAGAAAAATGACAGGGATGATCACTTCGTTTCGTAGATGAAATCTAGAGTAAGAAGAGAAGCAACAGTGAGAATCAAAACGAGTCCCAGGAGAAAATAAATCCTATAAAACGGATGACTCTTTGATGCATTACCACAAAGGAGGAATTCACCCCAGAACTTCTTAATTAAATTGAGAGTTGATACTTCATGACTTAAAACTAAAGAATGACTTGAAACGTAGTTAGAGAATCAAATATATACATATCTGCCGAGTGCTAAGTGCCTGGGCCCGGGCTCCCGATACTGTATATTTGTATATATATATATGTATATTATGTACATTAAAAAAAACTCATATTAAAAAAAACATGTGTGAAATCTGTTTACAGAGAAACAACAACTGAAAATCATACTTAAAACTACGTATATTTAGTATGCAAAAACGTCTTCTGTTGGTCCGTATATGTACGCGGCAAGAAGTGTGAATCTAGAGGTAGGATTTGACACAGTTTTTTTTCATGATGTCATTAGGCAATCGTGCCTCATATTTGTTTTTTCTTTTGCCTTTTGTTTTGTCTCAGAAGATGGAAGTGAACCCGAGTACCATATCTATTCTCTGCTTACCCTTAATTTTGACAGAGAAACATCAAATGATGTTTCTCAGTAGACAGTATAAGACTGATCATCTAGTGATCTTGTTCTCTTAGGGGCTCTATGTTCAGACCCTTCCCCTCCCTAAAAAGCTATCAAAATTGCATACGAGTACACACTTTTGATATTTTATAGCTAAGAGGATATTTTCCGTAGTAGCCCCTCTCCTTCCAAGTAATATCCCAGGTCATTCCCGTATGTGTTTTTATTGGTTAATATTGATTGTTATTTGAGTACTATTGAATGTTATATTAAGTTCAAATATTTAATTTTAAGTTGGTTGCACTAACAAATACTGTCATTATAGCACCAAAAACCGTAGTTAGAGAGTGGTGGGCTAAAGAGGGAACGTTCACTTTTATATTATAAGTTTTGAGTGTTACTCTTTGTTTTAGTTTGAAAAAGTTAGCTGTTTTATTTATTTTACACGTGGATGATATTTCATTATAATAGAATTTTCATCTACAGCTTCTCGAAGATATCAGTGACAATTTACGCCTCGGAACTCCTATCTTTGTGACATAGTTCTACATATTTTGCCACTAAATATAAGTAAGGTTTCTACCTAAGTATAAGAGAAGCAATAGTGAGAGTCAAAACGAGTCCCGGGAGAAAATAAATCCTATAAAACGAATAATTCTTTGATGCATTACCACAAAGGAGGAATTCACGCCAAAACTTCTTAACTAAATTGATATTTGACACTTCTTGACTTGTAACTAAGGAATGACTTGAAACGGAGTTAGAGAATCAAATATATATATAAATCTGCCGAGTGCTAAGTGCTGGGGCCCGGGCTCCCGATAAGAATTAATTTAGATTAGTATTATATCTAATACTTTTCAACAAATTTCCAATGTGGACCAAATTAGTATTTATTTGATGTTGACGTATCAGAATTGCAGAGCTCCCTAGCGTGGTCGTAACTTAATTTTTTTTTTTGACAAGTAAGATTTATTGTGTTTCTTAAAAAAATAAAAAAAAACAAAGCGAACAAAAATCACATGTAAAAATTATAAAGTTCTTCCCATGGAAGTAAAGAGCAAAGTCAACGATTAAAACAAATAAAAATGTATTGTTTCGTAGATATGTAACCTGTGAATATGTCTTGAAAATTATCACAAATAAACTGATTCATTAGATTGCCCTATATGTCTTGAACTCAGAAGTTCAGAAATATCCCTCAAAAATTACAGAACTTTTGCAATGAAAAAAAAGCGCTTTGGCTAAAAACACAAACTGACATACAGCAAAAACAAACAGAATGTTCTTTTAAAAACTAAAGTCTCTCATAAGTCCTTAAGTTACCTGCGTAATGTAGGTTTTTGCATATAGCTTATATTCCTAATTAAATAATTCTGGCGTGGATTCAATTAATCCTCTGCAGCGTCTTCTTTTTTTTCTTTTCCAACATTTTTCAATTCCTCTGTTTAACATTTTCCTTTACTATTCAATATGATTTATGCTGTTTGTTGTTCTATGCCTTTTTTTTGTATGTTACGCTTATTTTATGCTTAATTCATTTCAGGTCCAAACTCTAAAAGCACAAAAATATGGGAGTCATATGAAATCTCAAGAAGATATAAGAAAGTCGTCTCCGTCTTAAGATCCAGAGGGGGGCATGGGTTCTTAGGCCCTTTCTGGCGTATATTCCTATTTATAGGCTCTGTTTTCTCTCAATAGCCCCCCCCCCTAGGATACTACTAACTTGGTTTTAGTTTACAATTGGCTTGTGCCCCCTTTGCTGACAGCCAATTTTTTTTTTTGTTAGGAAAGAACTTACCTTTGTAAGCCCATGGAAAGTCATACAGTTATACTTTTCACTCAGAGATACCTCAATACGAGGTTTCAGAATGTCAGTTGAAATGTTCCAAAGTTGAAGTTTATTTGCCTTTAAGCATATAAATTCCATTGGATTGTGTGGGGACCATTCCAGGTCAATGATCTGGCCCTTAAATAAAGTTTACAGTTAAAACACATTTACTTAGATTTGTTCACACTGGAATTTTCGATTTGTTATAAAATTCGAAACAAATATAACTCTCTGAGGGTTTGCCCTCAGCTTTTTAGGATATCAGCTTCATCGATGCAGTAGTTTCTGCTTAGTAATTTAGTTAAGTGGATGCACATTTTTTTTTCCCATCAACTATTGAATATATGATTGAACATTAGGGTGAAACTAAACTTGTAAGCTGGAGGTGTAACAGAAGAAAAGAATACGAACTAGTGCCACTACGCAACTTAGAGTGACATTTGTGCCTTATGATCTCAATAAAAAGTTGAAAATTTCAAAGAAAAGCAGATATTTGATATGATCAATGTACAATATAATTGGATTAAAATGGAACTTTCTAATTAAATGATAGTTATTTTAAGAGCTACTTCAAGTCAAAATCGAGTCGACACAAAATAGGCCAAAGTTGGCTGGTTGTCTTTGCAGGTTAAGTAAACTGATCGATTTTAAGTTGGTAGGGCTACTGGGGACAAAATTCTGTTTTCTCAGTGTTTGATACAATAGTAAGCTTATCTAAGCTATGGATGTCAGGTCTTGAATTTGTTTAAACGATAGTTTTGACGGAACCTATGCCTTTCATCATCAGGTTCAAATTTGAACCTGATAATGACAGGCACAGGTCCTATCAAAATTATCGTTTAAACAAATTCAAGACCTGACATCCACAGCTTAGGTAAAGTTTTTATCATCTACCATTATCAAACAGTTCGTGGTAACGAATTGTAATAAGGAGCGACCCGGCTCAATAGTAAACAAAACTCTAGAAAACAGAATTTTGATACTAAAAGATACCAAAAAAATCGGATTTTTATGCTGATTTTAAATATATAGTTTTCATCAAATTTAGTCTTTGTCATCAAAAGTTACGAGCCTGAGAAAATTTGCCTTATTTTGAAAATATGGGGAAACACCCCCTACAAGTCATAGAATCTTAACGAAAATCACAACATCGCGTTCAGCGTATCAAAGAACCCTACTTCAAAAGTTTCAAGCTCCTATCTACAAAAATGTGGAACTTCGTATTTTTGCCAGAAGACCAATCACGGGTGCGTGTTTATTATTTTTTTTTCCAGGGGACATTGTATCGACTGAGTGGTCCTAGAATGTCGCAAGAGGGCTCATTCTAACGGAAATGAAAAGTTCTAGTACCCTTTTTAAGTGACCGAAAAAATTGGAGGGAACCTATGCCCCCTCCCACGCTCATTTTTTTCAAAGGTCAATGGATTATAATTTTGAGATCGCCATTTTGTTCAGCATAGTCAAAAACCATTATAATTATGTCTTTGGGATGACTTACTCCCCCACAGTCCCCGAGGAGGGACTGCAAGTTACAAACTTTGACCAGTGTTTACATACAGTAATGTTTATTGGGAAGTGTACAGACGTCTTTCAGGGGGGTCATTTTGGTTTGGGGGGAGAGTTGAGGGTAGGAGGCTATGTGGGAGGATCTTTCCTTGGAGGAATTATGTCATGGGGGAAGAGAAATTCAATGAAGGGGGACGCAGGATTTTCTAGCATTATTATAAAAAAAAAACAACGAAAAAATAAACGTGAAAAAGTTTTTTCAACTGAAAGTAAGGAGCAAAATTAAAACTTAAAACTAACAGAGATTATTACGCATATGAGGAGTTCATTTCCTGCTAAATACCTCGCTCTTTACGCTAAAGTATTTTTAGTAATTTCAACTATTTATTTTACGGCCTTTCTGATTCAGGGGTTATTCTTAAAGAGTTGGGACAAAATTTAAGCTTTAGTGTAAAGAGTGAGGTATTAACGAGGGGACAAACCCCCCCCCCCCCCATATACATAATAAAAATATAAGAATATAACAGTTCGTTACGTAAGTTAATTCTTAAGTTACGTATATTTTTTACTAATAAAAACGTTCGTTAAAAATAAAAAGTTCTAGTTGCCTTTCCAAGTAACCAAAAAATTGGAGGGCAACTAGACCTCCTCCCTCACCCCTTTTTTCTCAAAATCGTCTGATCAAAACTAAGAGAAAGCCATTTAGCCAAAAAAAAAATTAATATGCAAATTTCGTTTTAATAATTCATGTGCCGAGAGCCAAAATCAAACATGCATTAATTCAAAAACATTCAAAAATTAAATAAAAAAAAAATAGTTTTTTAACTGAAAGTAAGGAGCGACATTAAAACCTAAAAACTAACAGAAAGTACTCCGTGTATGATAGGGGCTGTTCCCTTCTCAACGCCCCTCTCTTTACGCTAAACTTTTTTACTGTTTAATAAAGTAAAATTGAGAGAAAGAGTCAAAATTGAGCGTAAAGAGGGGGGGGGGGTTGAGAAGGAAACATCCCTTTTCATACACGGAGTAATTTCTGTTGTTTTAAGTTTTAATGTCGCTCCTTACTTTCATTTAAAAAAACTTTTTTTTTATTTAATCATGTATAAGAGTCAGATTAGCCTTAGAGAATATACTGAAAAGAAACAGTAGGATGCTTGGGTTATTGAGAATGTTATTTTAAATTAAAAAACTCGCTAAATGGAACAGCTAAATGGAACTAGTGATTTTTCTTGTCGACAATAGCGCCGATTTCCACTCGAAGTTTTTCATTTTTATAGGAAGCTAGTTAAATTTTCCTATAATGAACTAACCAATTTGATTACTATGGTCTATTTGTTAATATCTTGTTTACTTTTTAAGATACTGAAAATTGTTTGCATTTTCAAATGCAATCAAAACTGTTTGAATTTTCAAATGCTTCATTTGTCCTTTGCTTGCCAACAGAAATGGTTGGATAGAATCTTTTTATCATTGATTTCTTTTTTTTATCCTTAATATTATTGATTTCAATATAATGAAAATAGTCCTTGCTCAAAACATCTATGGTTAAGAAGTCAAATATACAAAACGCTGCTAAACTTAGGTCTTGCAACCTTTCAGGTTCCCTAATTTTGTCTTTTTAGGGGATCAAATCGTTATTAAAACACAAATGACACACCTATTTGCTGGTATAGAGTTCATCATGGCTGTGGCATCCGCCAGAATCAGTACAGAAGGAACTTTAGTCCATAGTACTAAAGTATCATGGAATTATTTATAAGTCCACTTATTTATAAGTCCAATAATACTTGGACTTAAAATTTCAAAATATGTTTTGAAAAAAGAAATACCAAGTGAGGAAGAACTGCCAATTGAAGCTGATTCTGTAATGTACCTTTTATTATGATTAATCTTAATGGTGGAAGTTTGTTGTGAAGAAACATTTATGCTTATTTAAGAAAATAGCCTGAAACCTGTTAAAAAGGGTGTCGGATCAAAATGAAAACTGCACCATAGGAATGATCATAGCAAAAAACCCATTTGGGAGAATTACAGTCCACCATTTTGAACAATTCTTTTGCATCGGAGGTAGTGAATATCTTTTTTTTTTTCTCCTCCATTAAAGAAATTTTTTTGCATTAAAACTTTTCATCAATATAAATTTGGGCTACTAATTGGACGTAGACCTACCTCTATATTTCCTATAGATTGAACTTTATGACATCCATTATAAAATGTATGTGCTAACAACTTGCCATCCCAGCCACCACTGATCAGTGTGTAACCATCTTTTATGCTCCATGCTAGCGCGGTTACTGGACCAATGTGATTTGCCATCATTTTCAGAGGTTTATCCATATGAAGAAGTGAGCACTAAAATGTACATGGAAATGTAATCAATTTCCAGTTATGTTCCAAACTTTTTTGCCCTTTTTTCACTTCCTTGAGAAGCGCTTACATTTCTCTGTTGCAAAGTACTCGGTGCAGTGGTTATTAGACCTGTAGCATAAGACTTTGCATAAGATAGCATAAGGCTTTGTTACTTTGTTACTTCCATTACCAATAGTGCAAAGATAATGGAAACATGTGATAGTAGAAACCAACACTAGTTTTGTAAGAGATCCCCAGTGCCATCTAGGGTTTGGTGACTTTATTTGACCCAAAACTGCTTCATACTTGTTGTTTCAGGTATTTTAAAATGTGAGGAGGGCAAAGAAAGAAGAGGCCTACAATCTTAAATTCAACTAAGCCTGTTTAACCTGTCAAGATTTTCTCAAGCTAACCTAGGCCCAGTTCGTGCGGACTTGATTTTTGCTCAAATCGATTTTTAAGGAGAAAAATTGATTAGTTATCACTGGCAAAGAAATGGCTGCTGTAGCCCTACTGTATTATGTACTAAGCATATCAAATATTCGATTTTTTTTAGAAATTTTCTGGTTCTGAGTAGTTGCCACACCTTGCACCGTAAGTGGGTCAAATAGTTTTTAATCCCTAACTCACCATACAAATTACCAAAGATTCAACAGATACAAGTCCATCATTCTCCTTTTACTAGTATCAGCTTTGATGTGGCTTCAATGTCTTTCTTTTGTAAGTGCGTTTTGTTTTATTCAGATAGTATTTGTTCTATATTGTACAGTTTTTTCCTTCAAAACAATGACAGGAAAAATTTGGATGCTAATTTATTGAAAATGAGCTGTCATAGTTGTATTGCGATATATAATCAAAATGTGGCCAATATCAAGCAGCAGATCAATCTTACACCAATTTACCTTATGGGCCTTGAAAAAAAAATGTAACTACCCCATGCCTCTTTGTTGCCATGCATATGCTTTTGGAACGGATTGTTATCGTTTTACTCCTTAAATTGGAGATTTTTCAAACCTCCTTGGGGTGGACTTTTTCATTTAGGGATTTTGGGAATTTCTATGACTTTTTACAAGTGTACATCGATTTTTAGGGATGTCTTGGATTTATCAATTTCAATTCGTGAAGGTACCTTTTCTTGAGCTTAATTTTTCCGTCTTTGTTTTGACAGTGTTCTTTGCAAAAAGATGAAGGACAATGACGTCACTACTATTCTTAAATTTTCCAAAATTTGATTAATAAAATTTGCAGACAGCGACTTGCATAAAGCAGTGGTGCTTAATAAATCCACACCTCTGCTACGGAACAAGTCAATATTTCAAAGCCTTGTATTAAAAACGGCATTTCATAGTTTCCCAAAGTCATCTATTCTTTAAATATATTAGAATATGCTTTAAAAATGTCTTTTATATTTAAATGAAAGAGAATATCTTTTAGACGAATGTCAGACTAATAAATTTCTACTGGACATTTTGGCAGTTAGTTTCTTGTGCGAAAGAATATTTGAAAGGTTTTCTTGGGCCCTATGCGTCCTTGAAGGAACAAGACAGGGGAGGGTCAGGCCCATAAATTAAGGATTGGAGATCTACAAATCCCCATCAAATTTTATTTGGATGTGCTTAAATTGTAATTAATTAGAGTTGTGACTTAACTACGCCTATGGACAGGCGGATCCAGAGGGACTGGAGGGGTGACCCCCCATCTTCAAGATTTTTCTGACGCCCTTATGCCTTGTTTTTGTTTTCTGTTTTCACTCATTTTTTAAAATAAAATTGTCAATTTGGTCAATATTAGTATTTTGCATATTTTCCGTACTTTATGTATTTGACAGTATTTTATGTACTGTAAATGATACTTATTCTACGTAAATTGAGATTAGTATAAAAAGTAAATAATTATTACTTACATGATATATACATCCGTCTCCTGTACCTAACCAGTATTGGGTATCGTCTGAAGGGTCCCTTTCAAATGTTATGCCCATGCTTGGGAAGGTATATTGACTGCTAAATCTAGCTGCTGGTGGCTGGCAAGATGCCAGAGGAAGCATCTTTACACACTTCAAGGTCATGACAACTGTAAGAAAAGTTCAGTAAAATTGTTAAAATGTTTAAATAGGCAGAAGGCTAACAATTAACATCGAATGGCGCTCAAGGGCTTTGAATATCTTTTAAGCCAGTTTTCTGGTTTTTTTTTTAGTTAAACCTAAATATGGAGAATACGATGCTCAGCTCGCCAATGCTATTGTAAAAGCTAAGAAGATAGTGTGGTTTCAGTATTAAATGTAGAAACACCGAATCATAATCTCAATTGGTGTTCTCTTAGAATAAAATAAGTTTATAGCTGGTTCAAATATATGTATGATCATGTAAAATCTATGCTGGAAAGTCAAATAGTGAGCATTAAATGAGATTTGAGCTTTTACATATTTTAAGGTCAAGTTTTTTTTTTTAGCTACACCTAATCATTGAGAAGAAGACACTTCTTAAGTAAATCTTACAAATTATTGATGCTTGTGCTTTGAAAAATTTTAGTCGTTTAGATTTTATGTTTCTGCGACATATTTAAAACGTTGAACAGGTTTTGTAATTCAGTTTTGAATGTTGGATTTGAATTTTTTTTTTAATTTGTTCTGGCGTTTCTATTTCTATGATGATAATTTTTTATTGAAATTTGAAAACTATCCTTGCTATAAAAACTTAAATAGCACCTTGGAATTTTAAATGCAAAATTGATTAAAAACATTTTATAAGCACTTCTTTTGTATTTTATCTTTCAGTTCAAAAATGAATAAGCTAAATTTACCAAAATACTAATTAATGGGAAAAAACTGAACTCGCTAAGGCTAGGAATAATCGAAGATGAAAAGGTAATGTTGGGTAGCGAGAGGACTGATGAAGTAAACAGCTTCACTTACCTGGGTTGTATTATTGGTAAAGACGGTTGGTGTAATGATAATATTTGAAGTAGAATAGCCATGGCCCAGGATTTTTTTTAACAGTTGAAAAAAGTTTGAAGAAAGTTACCATACTTACCGTTTTGACTGTGTCTGAAACAGTAGGCTGTACGAAAATTGGGGTTCAATCCCGTTTTCTAGGGCTATAATGAGAAAAAAGTTGAGGTCGCTAGGACACGGTCTGAAGGATGAGAAATTGAAAAAACCGTCCTATTCGGCCAACTTTCTTGGGACAAACGAAAAGCAAGTGGTCCTCAGTTGGGGTGGAAGGATGTCGTAAGAAAAGATTTCAGAAAAATGAGAACTTCCAGCTAGGGTGTAAAGAGGGAAGTATTGAATTGAATGAGATGGAAGAGGACCATGGTTTTTATAAATCTGTTTTAAACGGTCATAATACGCGTTTTTTAAACATCAAAACCTCCAAACTCTGCAAAAGCGCTTCAAAATTACTGGGTGACAACTCCAGTGCAACAAAATATTCTTTCCGAATATAAAGTTTCAGCGTTATTTGTTGCGCAAGAAGTGCAAAGAGACTTCCTCTGCACAAAAACCTTATTTCTTAGCATAATCGTTACTCTTGCATTGACTTTCTGTGAGTTATATTTCCAGTGAAAACAAGAGCTGTTACCGTTACATATTACTTATATCCTGGATTTACAACATTATCTAACAAACTGCAGCTACATGACCTACGTTCGCATTCTACTCCAGTAGATCTTAAAGTCCATAGGTTAGTAGTGCCATCTTCAGATAGGCTAATTACTTGCAACTCTGGTTTATCATTGTCCAGCCAAGATAGAAATTTTACGGGAGCCCGATGCTTTGAAACTAACCTGTAAATGTTGAAAAAATTATTCAAATTATAGTTAAAATATAAAGGGAAAGCCTGCCATTTTCAAGCCCACAGCTATTTATCGTAATAAATGAGTAGATATATACATTAATTGTCAAATTTTTTATCCAGCTTGGGATTGTGTTTTACTTTTTGAAGCAATTTTCCCTCTTAAAACGATCATTATCCTGAAAACAAATTAAAGAAGATTCTGACTGCCTCCTGTAGTCAGTACGATCAGATCTGAAAATAAAACTTCAGAATGATGCCCCCCCTTGATGTTAGTTGTTTTGGTGGTAAAACAGATTTCTTATTTGCTTCCGAACTGCTGCACATAGATTCCTTGCCCAGGGAATTCCTAAGGGAATTCGAATTTCGGAATCCGAAATCTTTTACAAATTAATAATTAACTCAAGAAGAAAACTTTTTTATAAAAAGTTGGGTTTATTTTTTATAAGGTTTTATTGTAGTCGTAGTTTCATCTGTTTATCAGATAACTAGACAGACGTCCTAATTGAGTTGTTCCCCCTGATTAGATAAAAAACTCGTGCAAGTCATTGATGGATGTTGTTCTGAATCCTGGCATGAAAAAAGACGCAAATTTTAAAAACTACATAATCTAACAAAATAGTCTTTTTTTAAATTTTGTCATGCAGACAGGTCTGCCTAGAAGAAAAAGAAGAAAAAAAGATTATTTTGATTCTCAAGTTTCTTAAATGCAATAAACCTGCTTAACTTAGTTTAGATACTGACCGCGTTGTGCTACCAGCAACAATTTTTGAATTAGAGACATTTAGCATCAAGATGGCACCATTTGATAATCCAACAGAGAGCATGTTGACTTGAATAGTTGAAAATGACAACGCTGTCGGTGCTATTGGTACCCTCCATTGTCTCTCCGGGAATTCGTGGTTCTTGGTGTTCCAACAGCAAACCCATCCAGGAGCAAACATATCATTAACATTTGCGTGGGCACTTGCAAATAAAGCCTATAAATTCAAAAGTAGCTTACAATGATATATATAATATATATATATATATATATATACATATATATATATATATATATATATATATATATATATATATATATATATATATATATATATATATATATATATATATATATATATATATATATATATATATATATATATATATATATGCTGTTGGGGTGGCGCTTAGCGCCACCCCAACACCTAGTTGGTGGGGGCGCTTCGCGCCCCCCCCAAGCCCTCCCCGCGCGCGTAAATCGTTACGCGCCATATTAGTTACGCGCCATTGTAGTTGTGTCCCTATGTCCCACCTGTGAATATATATATATATATATATATATATATATATATATATATATATATATATATATATATATATATATATATATATATATATATATATATATATATATATATATATACTAGCTGTTGGGGTGGCGCTTCGCGCCACCCCAACACCTAGTTGGTGGGGGCGCTTCGCGCCCCCCCCCCAAGCCCCCCCGCGCGCGTAAGTCGTTACGCGCCATTGTAGTTGTGTCCCTATGTCCCACCTGTGAATATATATATATATATATATATATATATATATATATATATATATATATATATATATATATATATATATATATATATATATATATATATATATATATATATATATATATATATATATATATATATATATATATATATATATATATATGTTTTTAACTACGTAAAACTTGCGAATATACAACATTCTTTGCTGTCCCATTGTCTGTGCATATAAATAGATTTTCAGGTTTACCGACTCTTGAACATGCAACATATAATGGTCCATGGGAAAACAATCCGTATTCAGATCTATACCTCATGATTCTAATGATTGCCCTTGAGCTTTGTTGATGGTGATTGCTAATCGACCATTCCCTGAGTCGCCATCATCATTTATATATCCCCCTGTGCACCCCGGCGTCCCCTTTGTAGTTATGTCCCTGTGTCCCGGTCGTCATTTATATTCCCTGTGTCCCGGTCGTCATTTGTGTCCCGGTGTTCCAGTCTGTGATTTCTCTTTGAGTGTCCCGGGCGTCATTTATATTCCTTGTGTCCCGGTGTCCCGGTCGTCATTTATATCCCCCTGTGCCCCCCGGCGTCCCCATTGTAGTTGTGTCCCTGTGTCCCGGTCGTCATTTATATTCCCTGTGTCCCGGTCGTCATTTGTATCCCGGTGTCCCGGTCTGTATATACATTCGTTTTTTAGTTTTGTTTTTCTCCTTTATTTTTTTCCTTTTTTCTTTTTTTTCTTTTTTAGTTTATTTAGATTTTTAGATTTTTTAGTTTTTTTATTAGTTTTTAGTTTTTTTGTAGTTTTTACCATTTTTTTAGTTTTTTTAGTTTTTTTTTTTACTTATGTCCTGGTCGTCATTTATACTCCCTGTGTCCCGGTCGTCATTTGTGTCTCGGTGCTTTGTTGATTGCTAATTTATATTATATTTATATTTATATTTTTTATATTTATTAATATTTTTTTAGTTTTCTTTTTCTCTTATTTTTCAGTTTTTTCCTTTTTTTTAGTTTTTTCTTTTTTAGTTTTTAGTTTTTTTTTGTTTTTTACCTTTTTTTAGTTTTTTTAGTTTTTTTAGTTTTTTAGCTTTTTTAGTTTTTTTATTAGTTTTTAGTTTTTTTTTTTAGTTTTTGCCTTTTTTTAGTTTTTTCAGTTTTTTTTAGTTTTTACCTTTTTTTAGTTTTTTTTAGTTTTTTAGCTTTTTTAGTTTTTTTTCTTTTTAGTTTTTTTTGTAGTTTTTACCTTTTTTAGTTTTTTTTCTTCTTTTGTATTAGTGTGAAATAATTCAGACGTCATATGCGGACAAACACGACGTCACTCGACAGACAGACAGACAGACATAACCCACAAACAACTTATTTTTATATATATTTATTCATATTTTTTTAGTTTTCTTTTTCTCTTTTATTTTTCAGTTTTTTCCTTTTTTTTAGTTTTTTTCTTTTTTAGTTTTTAGTTTTTTTTAGTTTTTTACCTTTTTTTAGTTTTTTTTTAGTTTTTTTAGTTTTTTAGCTTTTTTAGTTTTTTATTAGTTTTTATTTTTTTTGTAGTTTTTGCCTTTTTTTATTTTTTTCAGTTTTTTTTAGTTATTAGATTTTTACCTTTTTTTAGTTTTTTTTAGTTTTTTAGCTTTTTAGTTTTTTTTCTTTTTAGTTTTTTTTGTAGTTTTTACCTTTTTTAGTTTTTTTCTTCTTTTGTATTAGTGTGAAATAATTTAGTGTGACGTCACCTGATCCACAGATCCACAGATCCACACACAGACAACTTATTTGTCTGTCTAAACAATCCGTATTCAGATCTATACCTCATGATTCTAATGATTGCCCTTGAGCTTTGTTGATGGTGATTGCTAATCGACCATTCCCTCTGTTGCCGTCGTCATTTATATATCCCCCTGTGCCCCCCGGCGTCCCCGTTGCAGTTGTGTCCCTGTGTCCCGGTCATCATTTATATTCCCTGTGTCCCGGTCGTCATTTGTGTTCTGGTGTCCCAGTCTGTGATTTCTCTTTGAGTGTCCCGAGCGTCACTTATATTCCTTGTGTCCCGGGTGTCTTGGTGTCCCGGTCGTCAATGTGTCCTGGTGTCCCAGTCTGTATATACATTCGTTTTTGAATTGGTCTTTTTTTAGTTTTTAGTTTTTTACCTTTTTTCAGTTTTTTTAGTGATACCTCATGATTCTAATGATTGCCCTTGAGCTTTGTTGATGATGATTGCTAATCGAACATTCCCTGTGTCCCCGTCGTCATTTATATATCCCCCTGTGCCCCCCGGCGTCCCCGTTGTAGTTGTGTCCCGGTCGTCATTTATATTCCCTGTGTCCTGGTCGTCTTTTGTGTCCCGGTGTCCCAGTCTGTAATTGCTCTTTGAGTGTCCCGGTCGTCATTTATATTCCCTGTGTCCCGGTGTCCCGGACGTCATTTGCGTCCCGGTATCTCGGTCTGTAATTTCTCTTTGAATGTCCCGGTCGTCATTTATATTCCCTGTGTTCCGGTCGTCATTTGTGTCCTGGTGTCCCGGTCTGTAGTGTCATCTTATAATGATGTCATATACAAAGCCTTATATACTTATATCTTGCGAATATACAACATTCTTCGCTATCCCACTGTCTCTACATATAAATAGATTGTCAGGTTTATCAACTCTTGAACATGTAACATATAATTGTCCATGGGTAAAACAATTCGTATTCAGATCTATACCTCATTATTCTAATGATTGCCCTTGAGCTTCGTTGACAAAGTTTGTTGAGAATCTTTGACACAGAACTGAAGAACATAGGAAGCTTTAAAAAATGGAAAATAACAATTATTTTAAAAAGAAAAATCAGCTTCGGCAGTTTGGCAGCAAGAGTCTGGCAGGGTAAATAAAGTTGATTTCTATTTCCAATAATCTTTGCAATTTAAAATCAATCAGCCTCCTCTGCCTGTCAAGATTTTAAGCTTGATATGGGTCTACTTTGTCCATATTGGATTGGGACTTCAAATAATTCTTAAGAAAAAAATGCCGATTGATGTTATTGTGTTGAAGAATATTTGTATAGAGCATAATGCTTTTTAATGAAATGGCCTGTATGCTGTAAGTAGCAGTATCAGTCTACCCTTGATAAATCACCTGAGCAGTATCAGTCTACCCTTGATAAATCACCTGAGATTCTACTCCTATACATTTTTTATTCTCTTTACAAAGATTCTCTCCTCTCTGTGCAAAGGCAAAAAGGAACAGAAAGGAGTTCAGACACATATTCTGGACACATAACATATATCCATACAAAAAGTTTTTGACTCTAGTTTAATGATTCTGTTAGTACCGGTAGCTCAGTTTCAGTTTTAAAAGCCTGTAACACTACTAATACTTGTTTCACCTTTTTAAAATTTTGGAGTTCAGCACTAAGAGGGGGCAGGACATGTCTACTTGTTTTTTTTTTTTTAGCTAAGATCTTTCAAGAATAGCTCTTTTATCTGTCAAACTAAGCATCCTAATTTAGTTCCCTTTCTCTGTCAGTTCTCTTATTCTTTGCTCTCCATTGTTTTGTGTACATTTCATCTGTTAGTGAAAGAAATATACAATTTTTATTCCTTCCATGGGAAACTAAGATCAACATTTGGCTGATATAAGTATTTTTCCCAGACTTTCTTCGAATTGTGGCAATAAACCGTGCATAAAGAGCAATTTGTGGCAATGATGAATCTAAAAAAGAAACTTTGAATTTGAATGACGATATATACAAAAAAAAAAAAAAAATGTGGCGATTCCAAATAAATAAAATTCAATGTCACCATAAAAAATTATTGGTATATCAGAAAACTAATGCAATTTTTGAAGAAAAGATAAAACGACCAGCAAAAGAGGGAGTAAACTTGATGAGAATTACAAAAATGACTTTAACGTGTCCAAGAGCCTTGTACCATATGTTCAAAGTAACTATTTGCATAATAGGAGTTTACTGTCCCCAATCATTAGGAATAATTGCTGAATTTTGATGGAAATATATTGAATTTGTACCTATGCGTGAAAATAGTAGTGATTTTCCGACTCTATGAAAAAGATCTGAAGGTCAGAGAAAAGGTTACTGAATCCAGGACAATTGTACCATCCATCGGAACACTGATGTATTTCATCAGCTGTTGAAATAGTGTGATGTAAACTTCCCGGCACCATAGGACTAACATGTCTTACAGAGAAAAGAGATCGCCTTTCAATAAATCGGGGTTACTGTATTAGCTGTGGTGCTCTAGCTAGGCACATGGAAACTGGATTTACTGAATTTTTGAATCACTGAATCTAGTTCGGCATTAATAGAAACACTACGTGTAAATATTGAACTAAAACACTCAGGCAATAAGTGCATGCATATTTAAAAGTATAACCAACATTACAAATACGGAAATGGACCAGCAATTGGTAATATCTTCACTTCGTCGCATCTACATCGAACTGGTATTTCACGGTTATCTCCAGTTAGAGCACGTATGACATTATTTTATAGACTCCTAAGGGGATAAATGTGGGCTAAAAACGTACTTTACTACAATGCAACTATATAGAAGATACGGGCGAGCAAAAGGAAATAGAAGTGATCCTATAACATCTTTTGGGAAAAAATGCTTCAGATTTCTCGTCATATCAACATTTATTACGACCTTGCTACTATCACATTTAATGCATTCCATGAAGCTAAGGCACTTGTCAATATCTACCCCTAAATAGTTTGTTGAAAGTTTTTGAAGTAGAAGTTTTCACCATCTGTGTCTTATCAATCTTAGGGTTGACGAAAATTGCTACTGTTTTCGTAAACCTGATAACTGAATGGTCAATTTTTGGTAGGATTCACTGCTATCCTAAAGAGCGGTGTTGGTAAAAGTAAAAGCACTAAAATAAAACATAAGTTTTGGTAAAAAGTACTTATTTTGGAAGAACAACCCTAATTGACAATATGAATTGGTCTTCATGACGTTCTTGTTAATCAAACAGTTCGTGGTAACGAACTGTAGTAAGGAGCGACCCGGCTCAATAGTAAACCAAACTCTAAAAAACAGAATTTTGATGCTAAAATATACATCAAAAGAATCAGATTTTCATGCTGATTATAAATATACAAGTTTCATCAAATTTAGTCTTGGTCATCAAAAGTTACACCTGAAAAGTAAAAGTAAACCTGAAAAAATTTGCCTTATTTTAGTAAATAGGGAAAACCACCCCCTAAAAGTCACAGAATCTTAACAAAAATCACACCATCGTATTTGGCGTATCAGAGAACCCAGTAGTAAAATTTTCAAGCTCCTATCTACAAAAATATGGAGTTTCGTATATTTTGCCGAAGACAAATCACGGGTGCGTGTTTATTTGTTTGTTTTTTTTCTTTTCCCCAGGGGTCATCGCATCGACCAAGTGGTCCTAGAATATCGCAAGAGGGCTCATTATAACGGAAATGAAAAGTTCTAGTGCCCTTCTCAAGTGACCAAAAAAATTGGAGGGCACCTAGGCCCCCTCCCACGCTTATTTTTTCTCCGAAGTCAACAGATCACAATTTTGAGAGAGCCATTTTGTTCCGCATAGTCAAAAACTATAATAACTATGTATTTGGGAATGACTTACTCCCCCACACTCCCTGAGGGAGGGGCTGCAAGTTACAAACTTCGACCAGTAACATATAGTAATGGTTATTGGGAAGTGTACAGTCGTTTTCAGGGGATTTTTTTTGGGTTTTGTGGGTGGGGTTGAGGGGAGGGGGCTATGTCAGAGGATCTTTCTTTGGAGAAATATGTCATGGGGGAACAGAAATTCAATGAAAAGGGCGGAGGATTTTCTAAAATTACTATAAAAAAAACAATGCAAAAAATAAACATGGAAAAGTTTTTTCAATTGAAAGCAAAGAGTAACATTGAAACTTAAAAGAACCGAGATTATTACGCACATGAGGGGTTATAAAAATACTTTAGCATAAAGAGCGAGGTATTTAGCAGGAGATAAATACCTCGCTCTTTATGCTACAGTATTTTTAGTAATTTCAACTATTTATTCTACGGGCTTTCTGATTCAGGGGTCATTCTTAAAGAATTGGGACAAAACTTACGATTTAGTGTAAAGAACGAGGCATTAACGAGGGTACAAACCCCCTCATATACATAATAAAAATTAAAGAATATAAAAGTTTATTACGTAAGTTAATTCTTAAGTTACGTATATTTTTACTTATAAAAAATTCGTTAAAAATTAAAATTTATAGTTGCCTTTTTATGTAACCGAAAAATTGCATGGCAACTCGGCCTCCTTCCCCATCCCTTGTTTCTCAAAATCGTCTGATAAATACTAAGAGAAAGCCATTTAGCCAAAAAAGGAATTAATATGCAAATTTCATTTAAAAATTTATGTGTGGAGAGCCAAAAACAAACATGTATTAATTGAAAAACTTTCAGAAATTACATAAAAAACTAGTTTTGTTTAACTGAAAGTAAAGAGCGACATTAAAACTTAAAACGAACAGAAATTACTCCGTATATGAAATGGGTTGTCCCCTCCGCAACCCCTCGCTCTTTACGCTAAAGTTTGACTCTTTGCCACAATTCTGCTTTTTAAAAAAATTAAAAGTTTTAGCGTAAAGAGTGAGGGATGGCGGAGGGGATAACCCATTTCGTATAAGGAGTAATTTCTGTTCGTTTTAAGTTTTAATTTCGTTTTAATTTCGTTTTAATCTGTTCGTTTTAACTTTTAATTTCTGTTCGTTATATATATATATATATATATATATATATATATATATATATATATATATATATATATATATATGTATGTATATATATATATAAATATATATATATATATATATATATATATATATATATATATATATATATATATATATATATATATATTTATATTTATATATATATATATATATATATATATATATATATATATATATATATATATATATATATATATAAATATAAATATAAATATATATATATATATATATATATATATATATATATATATATATATATATATATATATATATATATATATATATATATATATAAAAGAAGATCATGTTGTTGTATTTTATCCCGTGTGGTTTTAATCAATAAGCATTATCAAAGATATACTGCTGTTTTTTAATGATCGCTCTATTTCTTCAAGCGGTCCAGGAACAACTCTAGGTCTTCGAAGTAGCTTTTTAAAAGCCAATCATTCACTTCCATATAATTTTAACTAGTTTTTTTTCTTAAGCCAATGGATGAAGCGAAGACTCCCAGTGTTGAATCTTAAAATTTGGGACAAGTCTTCAAAATTTGAGGAATTATCAGAGGGAAACACGAAATTGAGTCTCTCTTTGAAACTTTGGAACCCAAGTTAGTTGTAGCTTTGTTTTAAGATTCCACCAGGACTTAGATCCGCGTAGTGAAGCAAGTGCTTTACAAACAAGATTCTAGACCCAAAGCCCGAGATCCAAACTCTTAGCTGAAAACGTTTATTGTTAATCTTTCGGCAAAACTTTAAATTACTTTCACAGTAAAAAAAAGAAAATGGCTAAAATATACCCTGACACTCTGTTGCTTCCGATTTACACTACATTATCTTTGTTATTATAAAGCCGAAAACGAGGCTCTTATTTCGCCTATTTCTAGAACGATGGCGCAAATAAACGATAAAAAGGTGATAACACATACTCACACACAGAACAACAACATCTGCAATGATTTCTCCAAATTAATTACAAGCAAGCGGACATGAACTTACACCAGGAATTAAAATAAAAAATGAGTTTTTTCAACTGAAAGAAAGAACAGCATCTAACTTACAGAGAACAAAAGTGTTTAAATATATGGGGGGGGGGTTGTCCACTTGTCAAATCCTGGCTCTTCATATTACAGTTTCTTAGCACTTTTAAAAAGAGCTTTTCAATTGTTTTTATTAAACGACCCCTGTGTTTAAGTAGTCGTTTGTAAAGGATTGAGACACAATTTAAACTTTACTGTAAAGAGTGGGGTGTTGTAGAGTGGGTAACCTTCCTTATATATGTAATAATTTCTATTCTTTTTAAGTATTAGTGTTGCTCCTTACTTTCAATTGAAAAACAAATCTTATTTAATTTCTGATCGTGATTTAAATAATGGCAGAAAATCTGGTTTCAAGCCTCCAGGAAAAATCCTCCTCTGAACGGAAAGATCATCTAGACAATTCAATCTCGGTGAAAATTCACCTTGGGCAACATGTAAAATTGAGTCAACAAAGAAGAAGAGCAAAGCGAAAGTAAAGATAAATAAAAGAATTTTTGTTGGGAAATTCCGCCATTGTAAAATTTCCCCTGGAAAATTCTTTCCCAGGGAATTCTTATCCCCATGGAATACTCTCCTCATTGAAAATCCCTCCAGCAGAAAATTCGAACCCCTCCACCCAAAAAAATGTATGCATACTTCCAAGTCCTATTCTCCGACCTCTTACTTAGTCTATAGTTAAATATTGCCTCATTGGAAGGGTTAGAGGAAGGGGTAATAATAACTGCAAGAAGCTAACACTTAGGGAGAGTTCTGAAGAAGAAGTTCAATCCTACCACAAACTTTCTTAGTTCTATTGTTTCTACTTTAGGATTAGCCTTCATACTAGGCTACTAATTGTTCAAGCATTGGAAGCTGTGAAGGAAGGCCTAAATATTTAAACAAATTCACTATCCCTAATCTGAGCAGAATTTCTTTTCCGTTTTATTTCCGTAATCCTCCTAGCCGCTTTACAAGATCGTAAAAAAAAAAATCCTAAAATGCAGTTTAACTACTCAATGAAACATGACCGCCTACCAAAAAATATACGGGAAAGGCAAGTAGTAAGGGCGTTTTGGATTTAGAGACACAGATAGATAGTAAACTATTGGGTAGTAAACTAATGTGTCTTTTTGTGCTTCTGTCTGTGTTTCTTTTTCCTCCCTCTGTCTTTGTGTCTTTTGTCTGTCTGTCCGTGTGTCTATGTGTCCTTTTTCTCTCTGACCGTGTTTATGTGTCTGTATTTGTGTCTTTTTGTCCGTCTCCACAAAAATTCTTTCCGAAAAAATTATATACAAAAATTCTAGGTGAAAAAATTCTAAGTTACAAAAAGTTTCAAGTAAAAAAAAAGTCCAAGTTCCAAAGAAAAATTCTAAGTCTCAAGAAGATATTAAGTCCCCAAAACAAGAGTTTTTCAGAATAAAAAAATAAGATCAGCCTTAACGGCTAGGCTCATAAGCCATCTGAAGGCAATGTTTATAAGGTTTTTCGTTTTAATATTTCTTTTTACTGTCTCCTAAAGGTCCAGGTTCAAAAAAATTCCATGGATTGAATTCAGAAGTTCAAGAATGGCTAGTAGGGAGGGTTGTTTTTTAAACCAAACTTGATATAGTGAAAATTTTAACAATTTTAACTTATTTTAACTATTTTAAAGTAATTCCTTCATCTTTAGGAGTACCCAGTTCAAATCCTACACAAGTCGAATTTTTGTTCAATCATCTAAAAACGCTTAGCAATCATCTTAGATAATTACGTAATCTCTTTCACAATAGCATCAAGAAAGGTAAAACCAACTTGTCTGGGTTTATTCAGAGTTCATCGCTCCTCAAAAGTGCCTAAGTAAATTGCAATTACCGGGGTTGTTCAGATCTTATAGGTCTTCCAGTACACTGTTAGAATTGTCCTGTCCAGGATTGTTTAGAGTTTCTTGCTCTTCCAAGTACCTTTGGCAATAATCTACACGTGACTCAAGGCTGGAGAAACCGATTGCACAATTAACTTGACAATCAATAAAAAGACCACACCTACTCGGAAGCGATTATAGGTGCTTAACTAATTAGTTAACATGAAGTTGTTGAAAAATCGACTTTGCAATAGTCCATTGACTCCTGTGCAATGAAAATTGGAAGCACTCTAATTCATACGACTCGATGATGCATGACGCTCTTCTTATCCATACGACACAATGATGCAGGACACCCGGAGAATTCATTACGAGGAGGTGCCACAAAACTCGTGATCATTGCGCAACTAACTCTCAAGGCCAGACAAAATCAGTTTTGGAAAAGTTCATTGATCCTCAATGTGCCTTAGGGCTATATCATTGCGTAAGTAACACTCGAGGCCAAGAAATTAATTACGTAAGAGTTCATTGATCCTCCAGAGTGCCTCAGGGAATGGCCTTAACAAAGAGTTTATTGATGCTCAAGAATGCCTTAGGAACGATATTGACAAGTGAGGGACTACTTACTTTCTATTATAGGGGTATAGCCCTCGAAGAAGTAAAATATAACATACTACTCCTAGTGTGTGGGGGCAAGAAATAAGCAAAGTCTAGGCAAATCAATTGTAAAATCCACATAATCTATTGTGTTATACACCAAGATTTTCTGATTAACCCGCTCTTCCCCACACACTTGAAGATAATTCAGAGCAATAAAAATCAGCTGCACGTAATTAATGCATAGTCAACTTTGAGCTGCAGATATTTTTATTCACAGTGCCACAATTTTGATGATTGATTATACAAACTAAAACTAATTAGTTCATGGTACTAGGATAAATTTCATTGAGAATATTTCTTAACATAAACGGCACCTATATTTATCAAAAAGATATATTGCTTGGAGTTGTTTAAAAGAAATGCGTGTTTAAGTTTGATCACAGTTTAAATAATTTAAAAGTTTCGGAAACTTTTGTGTGGAGCTACCTCTTATTGAGCCTTCATTCATATTTTGATACCTTGTTTCAATATTTTGAAAATATGCATAACGGTCCATATGCGACGTGACATGATGTCTTTTTCGAAAAATATTTTATCTTAAATGTAATTGTTAAGTAAACAGTAATATCATTTTTGATTCGTCTTATTTTATTTTGGTTTTTGATATTTTAAGAATACGCAAAAATTAAGAAAAATGGACACTAAGATAAGAGACAAAATTTCCCACCGAATTTTTGTAGTTATTTTCTAAAAAGGTTACTGACGTTCCTTCCAAATGAGCTGACTTGTAGCACAGCAGCTTTCCGGTAGTTGTCTCTGCAGGACCTTCCCCTAAAAAAATCAAATACACTCTGTTTTAGTGCCTATAGTATGCCAAAAAGATCCCTTATCCTTACCATGTCTCAGAGAAAAAACAGACTTGGGCAACTTTTTAATTTATCAAGCTCTTAAATAACTCGAGTAAAATTCCACTCATCGTCCTAAAAGTTAGCCTGTTGAGGGTTGGGGTGGATACAGAAACTCTCGAGTTCATAGTGTCAGATGCAGCTCACAATTTATGAAAATGTAGGGAGAGGATTTTTTCGGGTTATTTTTGTGACATTAAAAATAGTCAATCTAAACGATATTTTTTTAGTTTTTTTTTATTTATTCTTTCTTTCTTTTTCTTTTTTTCTTTTTCTTTAGTTTTCTTCCTTTTTGTCTTATTCTAGGTTCTTTTTTTTAGTCTTTTTCTTTTTTAGTTTTTCCTTTTTTATTTTTATTTTTTTAGCTTTTCCTGTTTTTTATTTTTTCTCCCTTTTAGTTTTCTTCTTTTTTAGTTTTTTCTTTTTTGTTTTTTTTAGTTTAATTTTTTTTTTAGTTTTTTCTTTTCAAGTTTATTTTAGTTTTTTCTTTTTAGTTTTTCACCTGCTTTATTTTTTTTCATTTTTTCTTTTTTAGTTTTTTTTTCTTTTTTCTTTTTCTTTATCTTTTCTGTCTTTTTTTAGTTCTCTATTTTTAGTTTTTTATTTTTTATTTTTTAAGTTTCTTTTTTTCTTTTTTCTTTTTTAGTTGTTTTGTCTTTTTTAGTTGTTTTGTCTTTTTTAGCTTTTATTTTTTTTGTTTTTTTCTTTTTTCTTTTTGGTTTTTGCTCCTTTTTTAATTTTCTTTTAGTTTTTTTCTTTTTTTTCAGTTTTTTTTTATAGAAGATATTTTCTAATTCCTTTATTTTTTTTAGTTGCTGTGATACTGCTGGTGATCACAGCAGCTAAGATTACAGGTCAAAAAATGGAAGGTATGCCAGGCACTGATTTACTAGTGACTGTAAGAATGCTCAAATATATGCTAAAAAGCTCAGGGTGGAGAAGAAGTCATGGAATTATAAATACTTTTGGCATAACATACTTGTTCTTCCGACATTTAAATTGTTCTTTTGAGGACATTTAAATTTTTATAAAATGGATGGCAGGTGCGTATGAGAATAGTTAATATAATTCATTAGATTTTGCCCCTGTCTGTTGGGTTTACTAGGTGCTGAAAAGCTTTTTTAGGTTCTAAGTTGCGGCTAAGCCAAAAGATATTGAAACAATCCCCCATAAATCACTCGTTTGAACCTCTTGGATAATGAAGTTGAATTGCAGCCATCCTTGCCCTTCTGATGACATTGACGAGAGGACCCTTTAATACTATTTTACCTTTATGGCGACTCTAGATGAGAATACTCTAGATGAAAACACGAACTGTTTATTTGTATGGTTTTTTTGGGGGTTGATCGTATCAATCCAACGGTTCTAGAAGCTATGGAAGAAGCTCAAACAAACGGAAAAAAATTTCTAGTGCCCTTTATCAGTGATGAAAAGATTGAATGACACCTAACCGCCAATGCTCATTTTATTCCCAAATACGTCTCATCAAAATATTAGGATAGCCATTTTAATTCTAATTTTAGATTAGGATAGCCTTTTTAATTCAAAATAGTTGGAAGATCCAATAACTATGCTTTTGGTGATGACATGACTCTCCGTAGTCAATGGAGAAAAGGCTGTAAGTTTCGCCATTTGCCCATTTTGTACGCATATGGAATTTGTTGTTGAGAAATCTACGGAAATTTCCGGGACAATTTCCTGCTGAATGGGGGAGATTTTCCTTGGTTAGAATTATGAGGGGGAGGGAGGTTACTGGGGGTCTTTCAGCGAGAAACGTTACAAGGAGGTATTTCCAGGCATTTTTTGAAAAACAGTTATAAATTAAATAAAAGCGACAAGCTTTTTAAACTGAAAGTAAGTAACAATATTAAAACTTAAAACAAATATAAATCGTTCCGTACACGAGGAGGGCTGCCCCTTCTTTAACCCTCGCTCTTTAACTTTTTAAAGTTTGACTTTTGGTTTTGATTCTTTAAGAAAGGCTGCTAAAACATAAGGGACTTTGATTTTGAGTCGGAAGTTAAAGAACTCAAAGACTTCGGTGTAAAGAGTGAGACTAGAGGAAGGGGAAGCCCCCTCATATACAGAATAATTTCTGTTTGTTTTAATTTTTAGTGTTGCTACTTACTTTCAGTTTCAAAAATTTGTTATTTTTATTTAGGAGTTTAAAAGACTTGCTATCTTTTCCCTTCGTCAATCGTTCCTACATTTGTCGGTAACAGCATAAGGTTTCAAGCTACAGCCGGGCTATTGTAAGTTTAAACGAGACCATTTTCATAGCAATTGTCGAAAAACTAGTCATAATTTGTATATCTGCAACATTTCGTATGCTTAGGATACATTGCAGTTGTCTAAAGTTGTTCTCATGATAATGTTTATAAGCTGGTCTATTGCCTTTTATTTTGTATTTATGACGATTCTGAATGAAAAACATCAATTACTTACTAAATTTTTCCCTTGGCCATTCATAGCTACTAAGTGTTGACAAAGCTCTGAGGTTCCAAGTTGCAGCTAAGCTACGGCACATAGAAATCACGACATCTTCATGCTGAGCTTCTGGGAAATTCTCATATGTACCTTCACTGTATGTGTCTACAAAATGACATATTAATATTAAGTACAAAACTAGACAGCATTTATATCTATTAACAATAGTATTTTCGTATACGTAAATATTTGTTAAGCTTGTCAATCAATTTTTACAGGTAAGAAGTACACATCGCTCACTTATAAACTTTTCTACGTCCAGATTTTACTGACCAAGCCCCCCCCCTAATGAGATAGTAATCATGGCATTAGAGCTCTGAATTCTTATTTTAAAAGTAACTTCAATTGGGTCTAAATAGAACAAAAAAGTTTTTTTTAGGGTAAAAATAGGTAAATACCAATGAGACAAAAACAAATACAAGTCAACCATGGTGCTGAGAAGCTACCGCATTCTCAGTTTGGACTTTATTTGTTGTAGCACTTTTTTTCCTTGCTTGAAAGATAAACCTTTTGGGAAATATTAAAAAGAGAATTCTTTGAATATTTTAAGCCTAGACTAAATTATATAAGAAGTTTACATTTCAGAGGGAAATACAACATTAGGACAGAATCAAACCTAAACCGACTAAAATTACAATTTAGAATAAAGTATGACTTTGAGCGGTTATGTCACAAATTCATATTACAATATTATAAGGACATCAAATTTGAATCGGCCACAAATAACAATTTAGAACAAACTAAAACTTGAAGCAAATATATCACAGGTATACACTACCCACAGAGTAATATACCACCCACCTAAAACATCTTTTAAGACTAGTGATATATATACTTTTACTGATGATATTCCTCCCTTAATTTGGTTCAAAATCATAAATCGAACAGGATTTCTTTCTTTTTTTAACATTGAAAAAAATAACACGGAAAAATTTTGAAATCTTTAGAATCTTTTGTTTGGCGTAACTGCTAAAATTAATCAGAATTTTTTGGGGGTGAGTGATTAAATACCCGGCCCTCTTGAAAGTCTCTACCATAATCCTTTCCATATGGACAAGCCAGAACAAATACGGGGGAGAAATTAAATTTACTAGGTTTACCCTAGTACACAGTGGTTAAATAAATTATATATCGTGTCAAACTCTGCAGCTGTTTATATCTTTCTAAGGATTAAATTAAAAAAGAAAATTTTTTCCACCTGAAATTAAGGAGCAACATTATACCTTAAAACAACCAGTATTGTTACCTTTATGAAGGGGATTGCCCCCTCCTCAACACCTCGCTCTTTACGCTAAGGATTTTTAGTACTTTTAAAAAAAGCTTCCTATTGTTCCAATTAAACGGCCCTTGTGTATCAGGAGTCGTCCTTAAAGAATTTTGACAAAATTCAGACTTTAGCGTAAAGAGCGAAATGTTAAGGAGGGGGCAATCCTCTTCATAAACGTAATAATTTCTGTTCATTTTAAGTTTTAATGTTGGTCCTTAATTTCAGTTGAAAAAATTGTCTTTTTTTAAATTTAATTTCTGATCGTTTTTAAGCAATGCCAGGAAGTCTGGCTCCACCTCCACGGAAAGATACACCTCCCACGGAAATATCCTCTAGATAATTAAATCCTGGTGAAAATTTACCCCGGACATTTACCCTTAACAACTGCACCCGTAAAATTGAGACGGTAAAGAGAAAGTAAGACATTTAAAAAGAATTTTGTATAGGAATTCTGTATAATTTCTACTGACAGGTTCATCCCCCAGAGACTTTCCTCCCCATAAAAAGTTCCCTCGTGGAAAAAGTCCCAGCAAAAACTCCCTCCCCTCACCCGAAAATGTATACATACTTTGCAACAACAAATACTATGTGCAAAAAAAGGGCAATTTTTATGACTTAAAGACCTTTCTCATGGGCTGATGGGGGGGGGGGGGAGGGGTCATGTTATATCCAAAGGCCAAAAGGCCCAAATTTTGAGTCACTTAAAAGGGCATTAGAATTTCAATTTTCATTCAAATGAGCCGGCTCACGATATTCTAGGACCACTGAGTCGATACAATCATCCCTGGGGAAAAACATACAAAAAAAAACCAAATAAAACACCATCAATGATCTTTCTTTTGGCAAAAAATATAAAATTCCACATTTTTGAAGATAGAAGCTTGAAACCAGTACAACAGGGTTTAATGATAAACTGAATCTGATTGTGTGATTTTCATTAAGATTAGAATATCTTTAGGGGGTTTCCTCCCCATCCTTTTTGAAAGTCAGGCAAATTTTCTCAGGTTCGCAGCTTTTAATAAGTGAGACTAAACTTAATGAAAATTATATATTTAAAATCAGCATAATAAGCCGACTCTTTTTATTTTAAATCAATTTTTAACTGAAAGTAAAGAGCGACATTAAAACTTAAGACAAACAGAAGTTGTTCTGTATATGAAAGGGACTGTGCCCACCTAAACGCTCCGCTCTTTACGCTGAAGTTTCTGTTGTTTTAAAAAGTAGGGTTGTGACAAAGAGTCAAACTTTAGCGTAAAGATTTGGGCTTTTAGGAGGTGACAGCCCCTTTCACATGCAGGTTAGTTTCTGTTTATTTTTAAGCTCAATGTCACTCCTTACTTTCAGTATAAAAAACTTGTCTTTTTCTTTAATTTTTCATCGTTTTTGAATTAATGCAGGTTATGAATTTGTCTCACCGTACATGAATAATTAAAACGAAATTTGTATATTACTTTTACTTTTTTCAAACGAATAATAAGCTTATGCTAACCTAAGTTTGATTTTATGTTTCAGTTGCTTAAGAATGACTCTGAGTCGCAAAAGATAGCATCTTTTGAAAGTTAAAAAAAGAAACTTTAGCGTAAAAGCGAGCTACTGAGCAGAGGCAACCCATCTCATGTACGTGTTATTTTCTGTTCGTTTTCAGTTTTAATGTTGCTTTTTACTTTCAGCTGAAAAACTTGTTTTTTTTTTATTACTGACCGTTTTTTAAATAATGTCGGGAAATTCAGCTCCCGCTCCATGGAAAATTCCCTTCTCCCACGAGAAATTTCTCCATGGAAAGATTCTCCCACGTAACTTAAATTAGCGATATTTGCGAAACTAATTTTGTAAGACATAGTAATAAACAGTCAAAGAGGTCGAAACTATTTCTGTGAAAATAAGAGTCGCAAGTTGAGCAATTCTCAAATGACTGAAGTGCACGACAGAAAAGATCTTTAAAAGATATACATTATAATTTAAGCTCGTTTTAAGTTTTAATGTGATTCCCTACTTTCAGTAGGAAAAAACCTGTTTTTTTTTTTATTATTTAATAACATCCACAAGCCGAAGACATACAATATCTTTCGTTTATCCTTACATAATTATCATAGTTATGAAGCTGCTTAATGTAAAATTAAATACTAAGATTGACTGGAAAATAAGTCAAACAAATTATTGCTTATATCGGCTATTATTAAAAAAAAAATCGAACTCTAGTGTACAGAACAAGATGTTGACGAGGGGTCAAAATTCTTCATATGTGTAAAATGAGCGGGTTTGCCCCCTAGTCAAGAACTCGCTCTTTACGCTAAAGTTCGAGTTTTGTTCCAATTCTTTAAGAATGACCCTTAAATCCCAAAGGTTGTTTAATTAGAATAAATAGCTCTTTTGAAATTGCTAAAAGTACTTTAGCGTAAACAGAGAGGTATTGACGAAGGGACAAACCCTCTAATGTAGGTAATAATTTCTGTTCGTTTTAAGCTTGAATGTTACTCCTTACTTTCAGTTGAATTTTTTTTAAATTTAATTCCCGATCATTATCTAAATTATACTGGGACATTCAACGCCCCCTTTGTAGAAATTATCTTCCCTAATGAAAAATTTCTCAAATGAAAGATCCTCCCACGTGACCCAATCCTCCAGACCCCCCCACTACCAGAAAAAATCCCCCTGAAAATATCTGTATGCTTACCAATGACCAATACTATACGTAAACAATGGGCAACGCTCATAACTTGCAGCCCTTCCCCCATTGGCTGTAGGGGTTAAGTCATCCTCAAAGATATAGCTATTACATTTTTTGACTATGCTGAACAAAATGGCTTTCTAGAAATTTTGATTGGGTGACTTTGGGAAAAAATCAGCGTGGGAGGGAGGCTAGCTGCCCTCCAATATTTTTATTCACAGAAAAGGGGCACTAGAACTTTTGATTTCCGATCAAACAAGCCCTCTCCAGATTTTCTACGATTACTAGGTCGATATGATCACCCATGAGGAAAAAACAAACACTCATCCGTAATCTTTCTTCTGGCAAAAACAACAACAAAATTTCACAAAAAAACCAAAATTTCAAAATTTCAACTTCACGTTTGTTACAGTGGTAACAAACTATAAGTAAGTAGCCGAAAGTCTAAAAACAGAATTTAGATACCAGCAGATACATCCTGGGACTGTGGGGGATTAAGTCGCCCTCAAAGACATAGTTATTCGGTTTTTCGACTATGTTGAACAAAATGGCTATCTCAAAATTTTGATCCGACGTTTTTGGGAAAAAATGAGCGTGGGGGGGCCTAGTTGCCTTTCAATTTTTTGTTCACTTAAAAGGGTACTATAAATTTGAATTTTCGTTCGAATGAGGCCTCTTGTGAAATTATAGGGCTACTGGGTCGATATGATCACCCCTGGGGAATAAAAAAAATAAAATCGCATCTGTGGTCTTTCTTCCTGCAAAAAAATTTCAAAATTTCCCATTTTCACAGGTAGGAGCTTATTAGCCAATCCCCCGATCCCCCTCCCATCCAGAAAAAATACCCCCTGAAAATATATGTATACCTACAATAACCAACGTTATATGTAAACAAAGGACAAAGCTCATAACTTGCAGCCCTTCCCCCTGGGACTGTGGGGGATTAAGTTGTCCTCAAAGACATAGTTATTAGATATTTTGACTATTTTGAACAAAATGGTTATCTCAAAATTCTGATACGGTGACCTTGGGAAAAATGAGCGTGGGATATAATCCTAATAAGGGGGTTAATGCCAGATTTGTCTCTCACTTAATCGATAATTTGCCCTCCAATTTTTTGGTCGCTTAAAAATGGCAATGGAAATTTTAATTTCCGTCCGAACGAGCACTCTCTCAAAATTCTAGGACCACTGGGTCGATACGATCACCCCTGAAAAAAACAAAACAAATTAACATGCATCCGTGATCTTTCTTCTGACAAAAAATACAAAATTCCACATTTGTGCAGATAGGAGCTTGAAACCTCTACAGTAGTTATCTGATACGGTGAATCTGATGGTGTGATTTTCATTAGTATTCTATGACTTTTAGAAGGTGTTTCCACCTTTTTTCAAAAATAAGGCTAATTTTCTCAGGCTCTTAGCTTTTGACGGGTAGAACTAAACTTGGTGAAACTTATGAATTCAAAACCAGCATGAAAATCCGATTCTTTTAATGTATTTATTGGTGTCAAACTTTCAGTTTTAAGAGTTTTGGTTACTATTGAGCCCCCTTACTTACAGTTCGTTACCACGAACTATTTGATGTATATTGGTATAAAAACTCCGTTTTTTAGAGGTTCAGTTACTATTGAGCCGGGGCGCTCCTTTGTTAACGGTAAGTTCGTTAGCTCGAACGGTTTGATCTCTATGTAAGACAATGTTATAGTATGTAGTTTAATTTAGAAAGCGTTAGAAATCAGAAACCTACGGAAAAAATAGAAAATAAACTTGTGGATTTCAAGACACTTACCATACATTTCCCAGGGTGTTACATATGCTCCTTTGTCCTGGAATTATATGTAAGAATTAACGCTCATACATTTTGATTAACATTTTGTGATTCTTAAAAAGCAATCAGCCATATCACTGTCTAGAAAACCATAGACGACGACTTAAAATCATGACAATACCACTTGTTTAATAATTGGGTAGGTAACTTTGACTCTCCGCACAATGAATTGGAGAGTGCTTCACCCTCCTCAATTTGTGTCTGAATTGGTATTTTTTTTTATTTATTACTATATGGCAATTGATTTACACCCATCCCAGCACACAAATACTAGTGGGTAAGAGATTTTCCTTTTCTTCCCTTGCCTTTATCCAAATTTTCAGATTCTCCTTCTGGGAATTATCTAGTCAAATGTTCATTTTTTTTCATTTTTCATTGGCCACCAAGACCTCCACTGGTTGAACCTGGACATATCTATTTTTTTAATACAATAGTTATATACTTTAACCATAGGTCTATTTTTTGTGGAATTCAACACATTTAAGAGATTATTAACCTTATTCTAAAAATTTCATTATTTTCACATACAGAAGAACATCTAAAATTATGACTAAACCTGTCTCTCTTTTCCTCGTGTTAATTTAGCACTCCCGTTGTTTTTCTTTCAATCCAACCGTCCTGTTGCAGAATTCCGGAGATTTCGGGTTTCCTCAATATTAAAAAGTTTTCAAACTTCCCAGAAAACTGGATAGCAGTGAATTTGACCTTAGCTTGATATTACAAGACCCAGAAATCGAAACCGGGTGGATCAACACACTGTAGGGTCGATTCAGGGACCTTAGTAATCAAGAAGTGTCGTTAATTCAATTACCCTTTGATATGGAAGTTTTATTGAAATCTATGAAACCAGACTCATTGGAATACAAAGCAGAATCTTCATGAGTATCAGAGGATTTTTCAGGGCAGATCTAATACTAAACAAATGTTGATTTTTGGTCAAACTATCACATTTTTTGTATTCTAGCATACCCTTCTTATTGAGTTTCCCTTTAATAGGGTCCCAAGAAACGGCTGTTGAAAGAGTCGCTGCAATTTAGGTATGGGAGGGTAACCCAAATCAAAAACATGAGCTTTTTTTGTATTTCTACAGACAATTTCATGCTAAAAAATGGAAACCACCTGTTTAATTAATTTTTGGTAATTTATCGTCTTCCCGCAATATATTCCTGCCCATACATACCAGTTACGTTGCGATATTAGTACATGCAGCATTAGAGCGGGACGTTAGAGGTGCATGTGATCTATGACTTGCTATATTTTTTTGCAATATTTCAAGGTTTGTGTTGTTTTATACTTAGCTCATTGGGCAAATTTATGTTCATTAGGTTCTAGGTGTGTTGTCTACAAAAAAAAAAATTATCCAAACAAAGGGTTGAATATTAACACACCTAAAACCTAAGGTACTTTCTAGCTCCTTTTGATCAATCAGAACTATTTTCATACAAACATTGATAACTTTGAAGGCCACACTGCCTTTCTGTGACAAAAGTATAACCCTATTTTGAACTGTTATACAACATTGATATTAAGAAATATATATTATATAAATGATATTATAAGATATTCGGTGCAGTTTCGAAAAATAACTCCGTAGGAAGAGGAAATAAAAAGTTTAAAGACCCACTGATGCAGTATTCCTGGCATTTCGACTCACACTCCACTGCTAACAAAGATTCTTACAGAAATTACGTGTTAATACATACCTGCTTTGAAAAGGGAGAAGCTTGACTCTTTTTGGCAATCTTTAAGGTCGAGCCGCATTGAGTATCTGCTACTTTATGTGAGACTACTGCAAATAGAAGTAAAAAGGTTTTATTTTTTTTAGTTTTGTGTTCTGCTGTAAGAATGCCTTATTAATATGCCTATTAAATTTACCTCTTTTGAGTAGCTCAATTTCTGTAAAGGTTGAAATCCTCTTTCGCCAATAAATTTTAATTTATCAGATATTGAAATCAAACCAGCTATTCAAATAGCTTAACTTAAAAATAATTTAGCCTTGAATATAGACCGTAACAAATTGGCAAGTAGAAAATTGTACTGACATCTCTTTGTTTTCGAGAATAACAAGCATTGGATATTACAAAACATTTGGACCCTGACAAATAACGGAAGACGCAAATTAGTCCAGTTTTGAATGTCGTAAGTTATTGCAACATTAGACGTTTTTAAAACCAGCTCCGTTATAACAAAAAACTACTATTTTAACAGAAAGTTAGAGATTAGCTAGAATTTAATAAGGGGACGGAACAAAAAAGTCACTCAACGAATCAAAGCTACGGACCAAAAGGGACATAAGTAACAAATCTTCAAGAAATAGGGATTATTTGTGTCTCTAGTTTCAAGATAGCTGGGAGACGAGCTTTCGTAAGTGACTATTCTTTAGATATCTCCAACAACCACCCATCTTCTCTCAGTTTCTTCAGATCTAAAGTTAAAATAATATTATAGAGCCTTTTCGTCACTTTGTCAAACCGGAACACCCTATTTTTGTATTTTGAGATGAGTTGTCAGTTAAAGTCTTTTGAACTCTCCTTTTGGGTTTTGACCCTCTTGGCCCTAGCCTTAGTTAGACCCTTTTCTTCCCTTTGAGGACTCACACCTTTGGTGTATTAGAGCATTAAATCTCTCTGATAATTAAAAGTTGCTTTTGCATTTAATCTGACTTATTTCCTTTGGTTAAGATATTTATTAAGCTCTATTCTGATCATAAAAAAGCTGTGATTTTCCTTTAAATAGCTCAAAGTCCTTCTTAGATTTTAATATGATTTGGTTGCGGGTCTGTATTGATTTGGTTGCAATCTATGAGGCTAGTGACCATGGTGAGATATTGGGTTAGGATACTGGGTATGCAGAGATTTACGGTAGCAAAGGCAGCATACTTAGAGGCGTTGGGACAGAATAGTAAAGCAGGGTGGCCGGCGGAGATTAAGGATATCTTAGATAAGTGTAGATTAGGGGAATGGTGGAATGAAGGAAAGGGGATTATGGGTATGGAGAAAACAGTAATAAGGGAGGTACAAGAGTGGTTGAAGAACCAAGAAATCCAGATATGGTGGGCAAGTCTGGATCGTTCAGGGTTGTTAAAATTGTATAGACAGATAAAGGGTAGTTGGGGGGAGGAGGTATTTTGGAAGGTTGGGTTAAGTAGAGATGATTTGAAGGCTTATTTGGATTGGAGGGGAAATGGATTTTTGATTGGTGAGAAAAGAAAGTATCAAGGGAGAAAAGGGGAGAAGGTAGAACCTATTGCTTGTCCTATGTGTGGATCTCAGGATGAAAGTTTGATACATTTTTTGTGTGAAGAGTCGAATTGAATGAATGGAGGCGAGAGATGTATGGTAAAGAAAAATTGAATGAGGTATGGATGGTAGATAGAATGAAAGAAACCAATTTCCTAAGTATTAAAAGGATAGCAAGATTTGTAAGGATTGCAGCGGCACATCGGGAGCGTTTTCTTTAAATAGCATTAATTTATTTTAGTTAATTTGTTGTTTGTTTTTTGTTATGTAAATTTCCTATGGCCCACGGGCTTTTTCTGGAATAAATTATTGTTATTATATTATTATTATTTGACTGGATTTTCTGTATTTATTGAATTTTCACTGGGGAAAATTGATTCAATACCACGGAACCCAGCATTTTTTTTTCCTTTACCTTTTATTTTTATTTTAATTTTTTTTTCCTTGCCTCAATTAAAAACGCTACCACTATCTGATTGTTTCTTTAAGAACTTTGGATGACAAATTTTGTACATTGAAATCATAACGTTTTGAAGGAGAATTTAGTAGCGCAAGTTATTCAAAGTCTGCTTAGGGCAACAACCGGACGCAGATTCTGGTCCTCGAAAGAGGGCAACCTTACACTGCTTTGACACTGCTGTAATCGAAGAAATATTGCTATAGTAACTATAAAAGACCTTATCTTGTTTCGTTATATGGAAAAACTACTCTTTTTGGTATTAATTTTAAAAAGATCACCATCATAACCTAGATCATAGAATAAAGGAACGATTTGGACTGACAGTTTAACGTATATACTGATATTCATTCCTGAAAATCTTAATAGTTTTTGATTGATTAAAATTAAATCCAAGAAAATGTTTAAAAAAGTATTTTGTTTGATGTCACAAAGGTTGAAGGCTAGTTTTGAAGATGGAATCGAAAATTTATTTTTTTCTCGCAATCGTGTCCTCTAATTTTTTGTTTTAAAGTTTGAGGAGCTTGTACGTGCAAAAAAAAACATCACCTTAAAAAGCTCTTAATATTCAGTTCGCATATAGCATTCATTCAGTGAACATCTTAAACCGGATTTACTCTCACAAAGTTTTTGATAAAACAAGAATGCTTTCGAGGTAAATACTCCTACTTTGCGTCGGACCGTTCATTTAGTGTTCAGCAAGGTTAATTTGCTGTCGAAATTTGTTTGGATAGATTCTGATGTAAATATTATTCAAAGTGAGTAATTAAAGGAGTTT
This sequence comes from Artemia franciscana, assembly GCF_032884065.1. NCBI lineage: Eukaryota > Metazoa > Arthropoda > Branchiopoda > Anostraca > Artemiidae > Artemia > Artemia franciscana. Next base: position 15,362,334 of record NC_088864.1, read on the forward strand.
TATGTGGTAGCATATTTCTACAGTCTATTTTTCTTGGAGTTCAATTACTATTTTGTATAATGAGAGGAAAGAAAAAGAAGGATAAATCTGACGAGTCTTTTCTCACATCCAGTCCTATGGAAGGAATCTCATTGAAATCACTAGCTGATAGTTTGAGTCTAGCTTTACAGACTGTTAAAGAAAATTCAACTATGTTAAATGAGCTGAATGTTAATTTTAAAGGATTAGAACAAAGGATTTCTAAGATTGAAGAATCTGTATTGGAATCGAAATTGGAGGTGGAAGCTATTAAGCCTAAAGCTATCAGCATGGAGGTAGATACCAAAGATTTGAAGAGCCACATTTCAGTGCTGGTTGATGAAAATTCTTCACTGAAATCGCAGTTATCTAGCCTAAAGCATACAATGATGAAGCTGGAAAGTAAAGAAACAGATAAAAATATTCTAGTATGACTATGGAACGTGACAGTGAATGATACTGTAAACGCTAAGGCGATTTTCGATAGTATAACTTCGTCATGCCTTGGAATTCATGAGGTACCCAAATACACGATAGCTGATGTTAAGCATGAAAAAAAAAGCTGATAAAGGTTATCATGGAGAACAGGGAGCTGAAATGGGCAGTTCTAAAACAGGCTCAAAATCTTCGTGGAAAAAATATCATGTGCAATCAGAACTTTTTTTATCCGATGATTCTCCCCCGTCTGTTGGTGAAGTTCGAAAAAAAACTTTTAGCTATCCGAACCAGTATTCGTGAAAAAACAGGTTTTGAAACTTGGATTACGAGATCCATACCACCATCTCTATGTATTCGTCGCCTTAAGGAAGGGCCAGTGGAAATGGTTTTGATTGATGAAATCCCACCAGATATTAGTAGCCTGATTCAAACGCAACAACAGCGAAGGCAAGGAAATGGCCGGGGCAATTCTATGGACTGGATTACCTTTTTTTTGTTTAGTGAGTTTGTGAAAGCCCGGACACTTTATGTGTTTTGATAGGAAAGAGGTATTGCGTGAATTATTTGTTGAGTTAGTTTGGTCCGATACAATAAAAATACTAATAGTGACTTATATAATGGTATCTTCTGCTACAACAAACATTGTGTCTTTTTATTGTATTGTTTTGTTTTTTTTGCACCAACAGTATACTATTAGAACAAACCCATTTACTGTGAATTTTAGTTGCTTTATTTTTCAGTGGGAGAGGCATGGGGGAGGGGTACTTCTTGGCGTGAGGTCAATGCTTGATAATTGTTTTGGTGATATTATTATTATCATTATGAATGAATGGTTTATGTTACCAGTGCTAATTATTTGTTTATTTCTTAGTTTTTCCTTGTTTCTTTTTTCTTCTCTTTCCCTGCTTTTTCTTACTTATCCTTACCTTGATTATATTATCATTATTTATCCATACCTTGATTATATTATTTTTTACTTTTCATTCCTTATATTTTTCCTTATACCTGTGGTCTGGTGGGCCTGGTCGTGAGGCGGAATTGCCATTTACGTTTACTTGAATTGCAAAATAATCCGTTACATATTGAAAACATAATTAATAATTCAATTGGAAGTAGAAATCAGATAAATAATCACTCTAATTCGACTTTTAAAAGTAAGTATGTTTCGCAATTAAATGGTTCTGCCTCCTCTAAACGAGATGATATTTTCTCTGTGTTTCATCTTAACATTCAGGGACTTTGTTCGTCTTTTGATGAGCTGAAATGGATCGTTAGTGATGGAACTCCTGATGTTATAGGATTATGTGAAACTTTCCTGTATTCAAAAAAGGATATCCTTTTAGATATTCCAGGATATAGGATGGAGAGGCTGAATAGGAAACAGATGGCCAGAGGTGGCCTTATGCTTTATATTGCTGATCGTCTTGCATATAACGTCCGAAATGATTTGAGCAGAAATGAGGAAGGAATCTTTGAATCCCTTTTTATTGAGATTAATTTAATGCGTAAGTATTTAGTTGTAGGTTTGGTTTATAGGTCCCCCAGTGGATCTATTCCTTCGTTTTTGAAAATTCTGGAAGAAAGTTTTGGACTCAGTCCAAAAACATCCCTATGAACTAATCCTTATGGGTGATTTTAACCTCAACCTGCTGGATCAAAATTTTGCTTCAACTATTGATTTTTTGTCAATGATGCTCTCTTCGGGAACTCTACCTTCAGTTTGTATACCAACCCGAGTTACTGAAACACAAGCGTCTCTTATTGACAATATTTTTTCGTCACTAGATGTCTTAGATAATTTGGTGCTGGTTAGTGATATATCTGATCATTTTTCCCGCTATTTCTCGATATAAGAGTGCTGGTCAAGTGCAGCGTATAGCATCACCATCTAATCTCCCATTTTTCCGTTACGGTGATACTGAGCTAAGTCTACTTAATTCTCGTCTGGCTGATGTACCATGGGGTAGTTTGGTTTCCGATTCAGATTTTAACCACTCTTTTGATTCCTTATATGATTAGTTAAAGAAGGAATCCTGGAAATTTGCAATCGGGGTCCAGCGCCCCCATAATTCGAAAAGGATAACACCACTGAATCCATGGATGACTTCAGGTCTCCATAGAAGCTAGAAAAGGAAAAATTATTTGTGGAAGCTTTACAAGGCTTCATCATCTGTAGCTCATCACGAGCTATTCAAGGCCTATAGGAGTATATTTAATTCTCTGTGTCGTAAGGCAAAGTCTCAGTATTATCATAGGAAATTTTCTGAATGTGGGAAGGATGTTAGGAAGACATGGCATTTAATTAATTCAGTTCTTAGACCTACTCCCCCCCTGCCTTCAGTTCCATCAATATTGATAATCGATGGTAAAACCGTCCAAGGAGATGTAGATGTTCAGCTAGAGCTTACCTCTTATTTTCCTAGTATAGGAAAGGTAACTGCTTCCTCTGCAAGCTCTGCAACTTCTCGTTGCGATTTCAGAGCCTTTCTTGAACCCTCATGTTTGAAGTCGATGGTCTTGAATTCTGTTTCTGAATTTGTGGTAGCTCGTATCGTGAATGCTCTTAAAGGATCATCCCCATCAGGACCAGATATTATCCCTACAAGGGTTATCCGTGCCATTCTGCCTGCTATTCTGCCACCATTGACTAAGCTCGTCAATCTGTCTTTCGAGAAAGGAATTTTTCCTGAATCTCTCAAGCGAGCTAAGGTTATAGTACTCTATAAACGTTGTTCTCGGAGTGATCCTGCTAATTATAGGCCAATTTCTCTCCTATCTGTTTTCAGCAAAATTTTTGAGAAGGCTATGCTATCCAGGCTTCTTAGTTTTCTGGATGCAAAGGAATTTTTGCATGGTTTCCAGTTTGGATTCCGAGCGGGTCACTCTACGGAGCATGCTTGCGCAGCTTTATCGAATTTCATTCATTCGGCAATAGATTCTGGTCATATCCCGGTAGCTTTATTTTTGTATGTTCGTAAAGCTTTTGATTTCTTGACTCACCGGATTCTTCTTTGGAAACTATCGCATATTGGTATAAGATCAAACGCTTATTCTTGGTTTGATTCATATCTTCCTGGTAGGCTTATTTCAATTGACCCACTTTTCCGGAGCCCTTCTGAAGTATATTATGGCGTCCCTCAGGGATCTGTTCTTGGTCCCATTTTATTTGTGATTTATGTTAATGAATATAAAAAAAACTTCGTTTTCTTAAAGAGTTAAAGAGGCTGCGTCCCAAAGTCGAACCTTAAAACGTACAGGAATTAGGAGAGGCAGTTGGGGGGCTGCCGACCCCCAAACCCCCCGCTTTTAAAGACTCTTTTTTACAGGTTTTTTGTTGTGGGGGGCTGCCGCCCCCCTAACCCCCCTCTCTTGGCTTCGATAAGGCCCTCTTTTAATTAACAAAACAAAAAACCTGTACAAAAGAGTCTTTAAAAGCGGGGGGTTTGGGGGGCGGCAGCCCCCCAACTGCCTCTCATAAATCCTGTATGTTTTAAGGTTCGACTTTGGGACGCAGCCTCTTTAACTCTTTAAGAAAACGAAGTTTGTTTCATATTATTTCTGTACGTTTTTCTACAATCCATGGTGGATATAATTTAATAATTCCTGTACTCCTCGTACAGGAATTAGGACTGCCTCTCCTAATTCCTGTACGTTTTAAGGTTCGACTTTGGGACGCAGCCTCTTTAACTCTTTAAGAAAACGAAGTTTTTTTCATATTTTGTGAAAAAAACCGCCCGATAAGGGACTTGAACCCTTGACCTTAGGATTAAAAGTCCTACGCTCTACCGACTGAGCTAACCGGGCATGTTTGAAGTCGAAATACCTGCATGTGTATAAATATAACTTTTAAGAATTTCAAAATTAACATGGGCTCTTATGGGGAAATGGGTTTTTCTAAGCTAGAAAATCGGGGGGTTAATATTTTCCGACAAAACTTTCCAGGAAAATTACTTGGAGAATTCCGCGTCGAATGAGTCTTCGTACACCCAGATCCGATCTCGGCTGTGACCTGTAGGCGTGGCAGAAAAAAAAAGGAGAACATGAACATAAAGTGGCTATGTGTGGTTTCTGGAAAACAGGGAAGGTGTTATCGGATCAAGCTGAAATTTCGCGGATAAGCTCCTGGGCCCTAGGGGACCATAACTTGTAAATTTCAGCCTGATCGGACAACGTTAAAGGGAGGGTGGGGTTGGGTGGTTGAAACTTTCGGCCAGATTTTCCCCATGAAGGAAAAGTCGGAGGGGGATGAAATTTGGCAGGTCTCTTAGTTGGAGCTCGGGCTACGAAATGCATCCCTCCCCATCCCTCTGCGACCAGTGGAACGAAGATCGCTTAACATTGTCGTGGTTCGCCTCTTTAAAGAGGCACGAGTGTGCCCCCTTGATCTGATTTCGGTTGTAAAAAAACACCAGGCCTCTGGTATGCTGCAAGCTGTGTCATCCTGATGCTCAGTCGTGTTCCAATACTTCTTCGAATGAAGATTTTCTTGTTGCTTTTGCTGATGATACCACCCTTGGGACGATTGGGAGGACGGAATGTGATATCAAATCTAATCTTCTGGCATTATTCGAGAGAGTTATTCCATGGTTTAATGCCAATTACTTGGTCTTGAATGCTGGTAAATCACATTTTCTTTTTTTCTCGAATTTGTATAGCTTTCCCTCCGCTTACAAACCTTCAGGTGTCACAAGGCTCCTTGTGTAGACCAGAGAATCGGTAGATCCGGTTTCTTGGTATCCTGCTTGATGAGATTCTTTCATTCAGAAACCATGTAGCCATGATTAGGGTTAAGGTCTCACGGAGTTTGGGTCTCACATTATTTCTTGTGCTTCTTTTGTCTTTGATCAACTTTACGGCAATCTTCCAAAATCTCTTCGGAAAACTCCTTTGTTTATTTCTGATTTACCTCCATATAGCCTTCGTTCTTCAAATAATATCTACATTCCGCCTACCCCTACTATTCGACCAGATTTCAATCCCCACATTGCTTGTCAACAGGTCTGGAATTCACTACTTTCTTCAGTACAGAAATGCCACTCGTTTGGGATTTTTAAAAGGATTCTTAAGGATCATTTAATAAAGAATCAAATAGAATGATATATTTTTTCCTCTGAGGAGTTGATGTCCCCTGTGTTCTGTTCGAGGTGTGTGGTTATCTTCTTTGCGCTTGACTCCCAGGCCTCAGGTATGTTCTCTATGTTTTTTTTCTCTCTCTCCCTCTAGTTGTTGCTTATATTGTATCACCCATAAATATATAAATATATTGCCTATATTGCATTTATTGCTTGTATATTATTTTTTTATTCTTATCCCCCTTGTATACCTGGCCATGGAGCCTTTCAAGGGGAATTAAGTGTATTGTAATTCGATTTTGAATTGTATTTTGTATTGTCTTCTATTTAATATGAATTAAATTCTCTCTCTCTCTCTCCCTCTCTCTCTCTCTCTCTCTCTCTCTCTCTCTCTCTCTCTCTCTCTCTCTCTCTCTCTCTCTCTCTCATGCATCTAAATCAACGGGCATCTTTAGCCGAGTAAATCTACATCGTTATTAAACAAATGAAAGTAAGAGCAACATTTAAACTTAAAACTAACAGAAATTATGACGTATATGAGGGGGGTTGCCACCTCCCCAGAATCTCGCTCTTGAAGCTAAAATTTTTGTTACTATTAAAAAAGTTGCTTATTGTTGTAACTAAACGAACCTTGTGTTTCAGCAGTCTTTTTTTAAGAATTGGGATTGATTTAAACTTTATCGTAAGAATCAAGGGGTTAAGGAGCGGTACCTCCCTTATATACGTATCCTTTGGACAATTCAATCCTGGGGAAAATTTGCCCTTGACAATTATCCTTAACATCTCCACGCGTAAAATTGAGTCGGTAAAGAGAAACCAAGTCTTATAAAGAAATTTCATATAGGAATTCTGGCAAATGTCCAGTATGAAATTTCCCCTGAAAAGCTAATTCCCTGCAAATTTCCTTCTTAATGGAAAACTTTTCCCGTACAAAATCACACAAGCGGAAAAGTCGTCTTCCCCTCCCCACCCAAAAGATGCACGCATGCTTCTCAATAATTAAAGCTATACGAGTAGTATAGAGTCAATAGGGCTGAGCAGAGCCCTAGCCCAATGTAGTATTGGAGTTTCTAACACCTTTCTTGTCATCGTTCCAAGAATTTTAAAACCGGTTTCCGATTTTTTGGCGAATTTCAAGAATGATTTGTTATCTGATATTGCATAATCGTTCATGTTCTCGGTAAAACAATGCAATGAATACAAGCGGGCCCCTCTCCGATGTTCTATTTGAGTTGCTAACGGCTTTTTTTGCATTATTCCATGAATATTCAGACCAGTTTCCGAGAATTTTGCGAATTTCAAGAATTATAAATTATCTCATATTGCGTAATCATTCATGTTCTCGGTGAAACAATGCAATAAATACAAGTGGGCCCATATCCTAATTTTGGAGAAGTTATTGGTATGTTTCCAAGAATTTTAAAAATCAAGCCTAATCCGGTATTGCATAATCATTCATGTGAATCAATAAAATACGTTCTATGACAGCCCTCACACCTGGTCCTTTGAGGTAACAACTGAGCCAACAACATTTTTAGCTTCTAAGCAGTTTTCCATCGATTTCATGAAATTCGTGTGTAATCTAGGAATCGAACGTGTGACCCATTATTTCCTATGGTAAAAGAACGACACGTTACTTGACTGAGCGAACAAGTCATTTATAATATTAAATTCTTAAAAATACATTCTAGGCAATTAATGTATTGTTTCTGGGACGTTGGCCAAATGATTTTAAGCGTCACGATATCGTAACAAGTTAATTGCACAATCAATTTTGTATTTGAGTTGTATATACGGTAAATGTAATCCGTGATTTTTTTCGGGCACCCTTTTTGGCATCATTCCGAGAATATGCGTACCATGGTAATTCGAGATACTTGCTGGACGAACTTATTCTTTTAATGGTTAATGAAACTTGTTTCGATTTCCAAAAAATTGTAATGACTACAACCGGTCAGGTGTCATTTTTATAATGTACTTGTCCTGAATGCATCGGTTTTCCATTACCGGGACTTGTGCATGAGTTTAGGTCCCCAGATTCCCATCTCCAAGTCCCCCTACAGGGCCCCCAGTCCCCCTACAGGGCCTTATGTCCCTCTCCAGGGCCCCAATGACCCCCCCACCATTTTTTAACTTTAAAACTTTTTGCAGCGGGCTTAGATATTTTGTTCACCTTTTTTTAATGTTTTAAAATTATATTAAATATACCTATAACAAAAAAATTCACTTGTGATATTTAAAAAAATATTACAAAACGAGGATGATGAATATGTGTTGGTCATGATTTTCCTATTAGAAAAATAATATTTGTAGTGATATTTTTCTTTTTTGACTTGTTTTTTGACTTAGAACTTTTTCAATTTCCTTTTGGGACTTCTACATGTCTTATTTCTATGTCTATGTCTATGTCTTAGACATAGACACTACTATGTCTTAAACATTACATATACTTATAACAAAAGAAATCCACTTGTGGTATTTTTGATATAGGAAATGAAGATGATAAAGACATATTAATCGTGATTTTTCCTATTAGAAAAATAATGCTTGTAGTGACATTTTTTTCGTTTTTTTGACTTGTTTATTTTTAATTTTGATTTTTTCAACCTTTTTTGGGGACTTAGAAATTTTATCATCTTCTGGTTTTACATGTCTTAAAACGACATTAAATAAACTTATAACAAAGGAAATTCACTGTGAAATTCTCGAAATACGAAATGAAGATGATAAATTTGTTAGTCGTGACTTTTCCTATTCGAAAAGTAGTGTTTGTAGTGACTTTTTTTTTTTCATCTATTTTTACATGTCTGGAAATGACATTAAGTATACTTACTACAAAAGAAATTCACTTGTGATGTTTTCTAATTAGAAAATGAAGATGATAAATGTATGCTAGTTGTGATTTTTCCTATTAGAAAAATAATGATTTTAGTGACATTTTTGGGATCTAGCAATTTTTTCACCTTTTTTTAACCACAATGCCTCGCTGTTTAAAGTAAGATGTGAAACAGAGACCAGGGGTGTTTTTTAGAAATTTTTCATCGGCCAGAGTTGATTTTTCTGAATGACATACTAATACCATGGAAAAGAACGACAATTGAATGCCTCGCTGTTTACGCTAAGAGGTGAAACACAAGACGAGAGGAGTTTTTCTTAGATTTTTCATCGCCCATGGCATTCTAATAGCACGGAAAAGAATGACCATTGAATGCTTCGTTGTTTACGCTAAGAGACGAAAACAAGACCAGAGGAGTTTTTGAGATTTTTCATAGCTGAGAGTTTTTTTCTTAATGGCATTCTATTACCATGGGAAGGAACGACTATTGAATGCCTCGATACTTACTCTAAGAGGTGAAACCAAGACTAGATGACTTTTGAGATTTTTTCATAGGTCAGAATTTTCGACATTCTAACACCATGGGAAAGAACGACTCTTAAATGCCTAGCTGTTTACGCTAAGAGGTGAAACCAAGACCATAGGAGTTTTTTTTTAGATTTTCCTTAGCTCAGAGATGTAATAATGGAACGCTTCGTTATTTTTTTTTTGGTCAATTCAACTTTAAAGTAAGGAGGTACATTAAGACAAGAAAAGAACAGAAGGTATTCCATATATGAGGATGCAAACCTCTACTTATTGCCTCACTGTTTACGCTAAGAATTTAACCCAACACTAAAGGAGTTTTTTTTTTCATAGAGCAAAGTTATTTTTCATAATGGCATTCTAATAACATGGAAAAGTACGACTGTTGAATGCCTCGCTATGTATGCTAAGAGGTGAAAGTAAGACTAGAGGAGGTTTTCAGGTTTTTCATAGGCCAGAGTTTATTTTTCTTAATGACATTCTTATACCATGGGAAGGAACGACTATTGAATGCCTTGCTGTTGATGGTAAGTGGTAAAACCAAGACCAGAGGAGTTTCTGAGATTTTTCATAGGTCAGAGATGCAACAATGGGACACTTCTTTTATTTTTCGTTTATTCAACTATAAATTAAGAAGCTATATTAAGACTAAAAATGAACAGAAAACTTCCGAATGTGAGGAAGAAAACCTCTACATATTGCCTCGCTGTTTACCCTAAGAGGTGAAAAAAACCGAAGAATTTTTTGAGATTTTTTTCAGGCCAAAGTTTATTTCTTTTTGATGACATTTTATTATCATAGAAAAGAAAGAGAATTTTCCCAAAGAAAGGAAATATTTAACTTATAATCTACATTTTTCCCCAAATACATTTGATTTTTAAACTAACAAACAGTTTGGGATTTTTTTTAGTTCACGACATCAAATACTTCACTCACGTCCCTACTGCTGTCATCTATTAATTTACAGTCATCGATGGCACCTTTTTTATTTTCCTACCCAAGTACTACCACCTTTTTCTTTAAGATTAAAGATAGCCCCATAACTGATTTTCACTTAGGTTACATTATATTAACTGATTCTTTTTACCATAAATGAATAACCAAAGATCCGGCTACAAATATTGTTTTTTCTACAGAAAAAAATTCACATATATTTATTATCTTTATTTTGCATTTTTATAATATCACAAGTGAATTTTTTTTTGTTATAAGCACATCTAATGCAATTTTAAGACATGGAAAAAAAAGTTGAAAAAAACTTCCTAAGCCCCTCCCAAAATTTCAAAGTTCAAAAAAATTCACGAGGGAGAGGGGCGATGGGGCCCCGGAGGGGGACTCAAAACCTGGAAAGGGACATGGAGATGGGAGTATGAGGACCCAGACTGATGCTCAAGCCACGGTAATGGAAAACCGATGCACTCAGGACCATTACACTACAAAAATGATACCTGGCTGGTTGTAGTCATTACAACTTTTTGGAAATCGAAATAAGTTTCATTAACCATCAAAAGAATCTGTCCGTCCAGCAAGCGTCACAAATTTCCATGTTATGCATGTTCTCGGAATGATGCCAAAAAAGACGCCTGGAAACAAATCACTAATTGCATTTACCATATATCCAACTCCAATTCAGAAACCGATTGTGCAATTAACTTGTGACGATATTGTGACTTAACATCAATCATCCAGCGTCCCAGAAACAATACATTGATTGCATAAAATATATTTCTAAGAAAAAATATCGTCATTGACTTGTTAGCTCAGGTGAGTAAAGTGTCGTTTTTTTACCATTGAAAATAATGGGTGTCAGGTTCGATTCCTAAATTAGACATAAATTTCGTAAAATCGATGGAAAACTGCTTAGCTAAAAATGTTGTTGGGTCAGTTGTTATCTCAAAGGACTAGATGTGAGGGATGTAACAGAACTTGAAATTTTCGGAAATTTGCAAAGAAATTTTAAAAATCAGGATATGGGCCCTCGTGTATTCATTGTATTGTTTCATCGAGATCATGAATGATTACGGAATACCACATAACGTATCATTCTTGAAATTCACAAAATTCTCGGAAACTGGTTTGTATGTCCTTGGAATGATGCCAAAAAAGGGGTTAACACTTCAATAATACATCGGGGTAGGGCTCTGCTCGTCCCTGTTGACCCTATACTACTTTTACATAAGCTATGGGCAAATTTTATAACTTAAAGACCTTTCCCTAGGGGCTTAGGGGGTCAAGTCATCTCCAAAGAAATGCTTATTGAATCTTTCGACTATGCTGAACAAAATAGCAATCTCAAAATTTTGTCGGATGATTTTGGGAAAAATTGGCTCAGGAGGGGGCTTAGTTGCGCTTCAATTTTTTTGGTCACTTAAAAAAGGCACTAGAAATTTTAGTTTTCCGTTAGAATGAGCCCTCTCTTGAGGTTCTTACCCCACCAGGTCGATACACGCATCAGTGATCTTTCTTCTTTAAAAAAAATGCGAAGTTCCACATTTTTGCAGATAGGAGATTGAAACATCTACAGTAGGGTTATCTGACATGCTTAATTGGATCGTTTGATTTATACAGTTTTATTCTGTGACTTTTAAGGGGTACTTTTTTTTTTTTTTTTTAATCAGACAAATTTTCTCAGGCTCGTAACGTTTAATGGGTAAGACCAAACTTAATGGGACCTATTTGCATGAATTAAAGCTATAATAGTTTAAGGCTCTCAAATATAATATTTGAAACTTAATAGAAAAACTTAAATCCTTATGCTAAGCTCTAGAAATGATTTTGCTCTCCCATAATTTACTCTAATAATTTCAGTTTACGTAAATACAGATGCAAGGTAAATAGTACAGGATATCACTACCGTAGCACGAGTAAATGAGTCACTTATAGCCCCAAAGAAAATTATTGTCGTGGAATCTTCTAAGGTACATCTGCAGGAAGAAATATTGAACGGTGAGTAGCGAGCCTTACAGACGAACAGCACAAAATTCTTCAGAGGAAAAATAGAATGCCCATAAAACATGCCAACACAACATGTCTAGAAAAATCCCACACTCACTAATCCGAAGATCGTTACTCTTAGTAAAAAGTATAAAGTGAGCCTAATGCATTTCATTTTGTGTCTCTGCAGTTTAGTAAAAATAATCGATTTCAATTCCCTTCCCTTGTTATCCTTTCTGTTGTTCAAAACATCCTTAAAATTTATATTTATTGAAGAAAATATCCCTCAAAAAGTCCCTTCTCTGCCTTAAGAAGTTAAAATGTTGACACTGTGTGCAACACCTTGGGGGTTGATCACATTTTTTTAATACAGTTTAAACACTATATTCAAGTTGATAGTTGATAAATTCATATACGACAAGCATCTTCAGATAATTTTCAGGACCTTCATGGATTACTTGAGATTGAAAACTTTCTTCAGATTTCTGAATTATCCCTGATTGTTTCAAAAGATATCATGTATCTTCCAAAATCAGGCAGCTTTTCGCATTATCTGAGACTGGATACTTGCTGGAAATAAGAACATTCTTGAGAACACTCCCAAAACAAACGTTATATCAATATATCGAATAATTCATCTTTGTTGACGTTTCCAGGGACTATTTTAAAGTCCCATGTCAAAAAATATTTTCGAGTAAATTCCAGGCCATTAAATTTGTTTTTCCTCAATCAGCAAATTTCTGCTACAGACAATAGAGAGCAGCTAATGGAATTGTGATGACACACTTCCAATTTTAAACTCAGAATTTGCCAAAGGTTTTAAGTTTAGTCAAAGAAATAAACATGGTTATTATTGAGCATACCTTGCAATTTCGAAAATGCTACTTTTCCAATACAATCTATAGAAAAGAAAATATCACTTAGAGTCAAAACCACACACATGTTGGCTACTAATTATTTTGTTGATAGGTTACTATGGCTAAGAATATGTTTCCAGCGCTCCAGTTGTTGACAACGCTTGCCGAAAAGAATTTTTGTACATGCATGGAACTAAATTACTAAATAACAAAAACTGGAGGCTCAAGACTCAAGGAAATATATAACTGCGTCAGGGAAGTCAAATATTTAGGTCAGATCAGCTGATCGAATTGACTGTGATGCAAGACAGTCACACTGTCTTGTAGTGTGACTTCAGTGACCTAATTAATACAACTAAAAAAAGCCTTTTTTCCTCTTTCATTCAAATGAGCTAAATTTCACCAAAAAAATTTAGGAGATAAGTTTTCCCAGTCTTCTCCTAAAAATTTTTATCCCAGGAGCACAGAGATTTAGAATTAACAATCTCAGTTTCAAGCATCACTTGGCTTATTATCCCGACTGATTACCATTTAGCATATAACTCGAGAGGAAATTAGTGAAGTAGGGTTGTGATTAAACGAAAATGAAAAAAGTGGGCCATACCTTTTTAATAAGACTATTGAGATTTTCCACAGTTCTTAGTTTTTAGATTTTCCAGTTTTTAAAATATTTTCGTTTCAACTATAAACGAAAAGCCAGTGTGGTCTAAGAAATAATGCAATATTTTGATCGGAAGATAAGATAATATCTGACTTGGAATGTTCTGACCATTGATATTTTTCAGGAAGATAGCTGGAAGGACCATATTCTACTCGTAAATATTCAACCTCAAGCAACGGTATGTCAGCCTTATATTGGGAACATTTCTACATGCTCAAATTTTTGAATTATAAGCTTAACTGGTTTTGAGCTTACGAGTTTTGCTTTGTTTGGCCATAATTGTCGATAAACAACTAATCTAATGGGTTAAGATTTATCACTCATTTTTAAATATTATCACTTTTTATTGTCACTTTATCACTTTTTCAGCGATAAAGTGAAAAAGTAATATTATCACTTTTTTAAAAAAAAATTCTACCTTCACTCCTCTAAATGATGATAACTTTGTAAAAAGTTTACTTTAGACGTCATTTAAATATATTTTTCATTAAATAGCAGCCAAACTTGACACACTTCCAACCACCATATACTAAAAAATACTCCAGAAAAAAATGCCTTTCCCGCAACAAAAGGCCCCCTCCCACCAAGGGGAGACCGTCTTAGGGTTACTTTTCTTACGATTGTAGACTTTTTACAAATTGTGGTCCGTCACGTTTCCCAAACAGAAAGGAGAAACTTTTTTATTTTCAGAAACAAGAATAATAAAAAATATTAATCACTAAAATTACTAATCAACCTAATTAATAAAACTAAAAAAAGCGAAAAAATATATTTCAATCATTGTAACTTTCTTTTACACAAATTATATTCACAATATATACCGTCTATCAATTTATTATCCATTTTAATTAATCAGTTCCTGATACTGACAGCAACCGGAAACCCTAAGAAAAGGATTTTTGATAAGAATAATTATCAGTCACTTCGTGGTAACGAACTGTAATAAGGAGTGACCTGGCTCAATAGTAAGTCCTAGAATGTCGCAAGAGGGCTCATTCTAACGGAAATGAAAAGCTCTAGTGCCCTTTTTAAGTGAACAAAAGAATTGGAGGGCACCTAGGCCCACTCCCACACTCATTTTTCCCAAAGTCAACGGATCAAAATTTTGAGATAGCTATTTTGTTCAACATAGTCGAAAACCATAATAACTATGTCTTTGGAATGACTTACTCCACCACAGTCCCCGGGGGAGGGGCTGCAAGTTACAAACTTTGACCAGTGTTTACATACAGTAATGGCTTTTGGGAAGTGTACAGGCGTTTTCAGGGGGATTATTTTGGTTTGTGGGAGGGGGGGGGCTTGAGGGGAGCGGGATATGTGGGAGGATCTTTTCTTGGAGGAATATGGCATGGGGGAAGAGGAATTCAATGAAGGGGGTGCAGGATTTTCTAGCATTATTATAAAAAAAACAATGAAAAAATAAATTAAAGAAAGTTTTTTCAACTGAAAGTAAGGAGCAGCATTAAAACTTAAAACGAAAAGAGACTATTACATATAAGAAGGGTTCATCTCCTCTTAAATACCTCGCTCTTTACGCTAAAGTATTTTTAGTAGTTTCAACTATTTATTTTACAGCCTTTCTGATTCAGGGGTCATTCTTAAGGAGTTGGGACAAAATTTAAGCTCTATTGTCAAGAGTGAGGTATTAACGAGGGGGAAAACCCCCTCATATACATAATGAAAATATAAGAATATAAAAGTTTGTTACGTAAGTTAATTCTTAAGTTACGTATATATTTTACTAATAAAAATGTTGGTTAAAAATTAAAAGTTTTAGTTGCCATTTCAAGTAACCGAAAAATTGGAAGGCAACTAGGCCTCCTCCCCCACCCCTTTTTTCTCAAAATCGTCTGATCAAAACTAAGAGAACGCCATTTAGCCAAAAAAAGAATTAATATGCAAATTTCATTTTAATAATTTATGTGCGGAGAGCCAAAATCCAACATCCATCAATTCAAAAATGTTCAGATATTAAATAAAGGAAAACTAGTTTTTTTAAATGATAGTAAGGAGCGACATTAAACCTTAAAACGAACTGAAATTACTCCGTGTATGAAAGGGGCTGTTTCCTTCTCAACGCCCCACTCTTTACGCTAAAGTTTTTTACTGTTTAATAAAGTAGAATTGAGAGAAAGAGTCATTCTTTAGCGTAAAGAGTAGGGCGTTGAGAACGGAACAGTTTTTTAGGGGGAGACAGCTGCATCTAAGAGAAGGGGATACAACTGGAGAGTTAAGTAGGTCTTTTGTAGGATGCAGGAGGAGAGACCAGAATCATAAAACTGGACTTTTTCCCAATTATATGAGAGGCTGTTGAGATTAACTCTGAGACAGGGATGAGGAAATTTATCCTTTACATTCCTTAATTTGGAAAAAGATCTTAAAGTAAGATTGCAATGTCAGTATTGGGAAGGGTTACCCAGCCTTCATTTGCATAAAGTGAATGCCACCACTTTAATTACCCCGTTATTCATGCTAAAGTTTAACTTGTGCCTCATTAAGAGAATGACCAATAATAATAATATGTTCAAACCTTAGCGAACAAATCCAGGGGGCTAGGGCTTGCAGCTCCCTTTGTATATAAATAAGTTCCTGTTCGTTTTAAGCTTTAATATCGCTCTTACTGTCATTAAAAACAAAAATCTACTTTGAAAAAAGTAGCTCGCCATACTCAAGGCTATCCTAAATGTTAGACCCTCCCCACCAAACTACTGCTTTCCATGCAAAAATTTATTGATTTTATAAAGATACTCAAAAATGACAAACAACCCTGTTAATAATTCCCAATTATTGATCAGTGATCCTTCAAACGAAAGATGATTTTTAAGGCTAGGGGTCAAATTACGAATCACGAATCCCATTCCTTGGGAATCTCCCTTCTTACCCTTCCAACCTCCATACAGACAGCCAGTTGATTGTAATTGATTTTTTAAGACTCAGTGTATCTCAACAGTTAGAATGTAGATATCAGTGGAAGAACTGCAATGTTTATCCTGACCTCTCCTGTAGTGTAAGTTTTCTAGAACATCTTCTCAAACATTTTGTATTTTCAGATTTGGGTTCTGTGGACCCCTCCCTCCTCCCTCCACATTTTGATAACTCTCGTATCACCACCACAGTCAAGTGTTCTTGCCACAGTTTTCAGATGTATTTATTGAAACACAATGACTTGTGACTTGTTGGAAACACAGTGTTTTATCCATATCTAAACTACAAATATAATTTTAAAATAGATAGCGCTATAAGCAATTACTGTCTCAGACAAAAACGAAGAAAAAATAAGACTAAAATTCTTTCACTACAAGGATAGCCTATAAAAAAAACTTCGAAATTCACATTTTCCAAATGATATATAGAAGTTGGTGGTAGAAAGGGTGGGGGATTCTTTTCACGAATCCAATTCAAGTATGGCAATTTATTATGGTTCAAGTATAGTATGCCTGACTTTATGCTAAAAATGTCGGGTAAGGATGGGAAGTGTTAAAGTGGCGAAGGATCCATTTTGTGCCTTCAATAATCGATCATTCTAGTTCTGTTCCGGTTCAAACAAGGTACCACATGCATACTTTTTCACTAAATAGTTAGCGACATGGTGAAGGGAAAGTGTCAGGGAATCCGTAGGTCAGCTATGGTCGTGCAATTAGACACATCAGACATCTCTGCTGATTTTGTTCCAAAAAAGGTGTAACATAACTGCCTTTCTGCAAAAAAAAGTTGACTGGGTTTGTCATGTAGCGGCTATGGGTCCGATTCGCCCTTCCAGCCTGTTTTAAATTAACTCAAAACTCATCTTGTTTTGCACTGAATCAGGACCTAAATCGATTTCTGATTCTATTTTTCCAGAGTTCAGAAAGAAAATGAAATGAAAAAATTAAATCTAGGGTTAACTTTGAATAAGGCAGAGAACATTGAAAGAAGAATAAAAACTTTTTATACTAAAAATAGAAGTCCAAACGTTTCCGGCTAACATTCGGAGACCAATAAAATAAGCTAAACAAAATCAAGAAAAAAATTAATTTAAACAAATTAACACATGCATAAAAGCAAGACACAACACAAAAATTGTGCAATAAGAATAAAATTAAAAAATTGAATAAACTCACATATGATAAATTATAAAGTCTTTCGTATAAACTAGGCTGAATTAGTAGAATCAGATATAGGTCAAAAGCCTTCTAAAGATCTAATTATTTTAAAATTAATAATCGAACAAAACAGCATAGAGTGTTCCTGATGTTTATTCTACTTTGACTGCAATTAAAATTAGTTGAAGTTGATGCTGAAACTGTAATGAAGTAAAAAAATATACTTGCAGCTGTAATTATATACGCAACAAAAATATTATTTACGTCGTTTTTTCTGTTTTAACAGTGTTTCATTCATATTGGTAAAACTTGTAATTTTTTTTTGTTTCAAATGGAACAAACAAGTTTCACTTCTTGCCAATAAGAAATCAAAGCATTACCGCGACCCACTCAATATTCGCTGGCGACCTGCTGGTGATTTGCGACCAATAATTTGGGAGACGCTGGTCTGGGGGATTTTCCGCGGGTGAAATTCTTCATGGGGGGAATTTTCACTGGAAGCACTTTCGTTTTAGGGGCGGGGATTTCAGAGAAAATTTTTCATGGAGGGTGGAATTTCTGGTATGATTTGAAAAATGGTCAATATTATACAAAAAACAGGTCTTTTCAAATGAAAGTAGATGAACGAGAATTTTTCTGGCGGAGTTGTCGCAGGAAGTTTTACGGGGAGGGATTTTCAGCGAGGATGAAACTGTTTAGGAGGGGTACTTTATACGGAAGGAACTTTCCTTAGAGGAGTTTTTCGTGGGGGATTTTCCATGGTGGGAGAGTCGGATTTCCTGATTTTATTTGAAAACAATCAAAAATTAAATTAAAAAAAGTTTGGTGCTTATATGTTAGAGCCATCACACTCGAGTTCTTGGTCGGACAAAACCGGTTTCTTCCTGTAGTTTCTTTCAGCTAAGCGTGAGAGAGTGTATTTGCAAAATAATGTTGGTATATTTTAAATAAATTTTTCTGTTGGTATTTTGGTTAGGTTAGAAACCATTTAATAATAATACGTTCTGGAAGGCCTGATTTCCATAGTTCTCTGTTGTAGTTTCCGCAATTTTGTTACTAAAGTATTTTATTTTCATCATACTTAGGTATATTTCATTAGGATTAGCCCAACTTAAATTCTTGGGTGTGGTGGCTACAGCAGATTAATGTCACAAGTTTTTTTTAACTGATTGTAAGGAGCAGCATTAAAATTTGAAACGAATAGAAATTATTCCAAATATTACGGGGCTTCCCCGCTATCAATACCTCGCTCTTTACGCCGAAGTTTTACCTTTTCCCAATTTGTCCCTATTGTTTAAGGATGACTCTTGAAACTTAAGGGACGTTTAATTCGAGTAAGAGGCTTTTTAAGTGCTACCTGACCTAAGCGTGAAGAGCAAGGGACTGAAGAGGTAGCAGCCTCTTCATATATGGAATAATTTCTGTTGGTTTTAAGCTTTAGTATTGCTCCTTACTTTCAGTTGAAATTTTTTTTTATTTTATTAAAAAAGTTGATTGTAGCATTTATGACCCATGGGTGAATGCACTTTTTTCAATCTTTGAATATTTTGCTTATATTCTTTGAAAATATTTTAGCCGGTGAGCCTGGGAATGCCATTGATTAACATGACTTGGATTTGAAATTTAGCTCTGACGTACATTGAATATTACAGTCCAGTTTCTCAATTACAACTGAAAAGAGGCCTTTCTAGCCAAATGAAAAGACAGCATGCCGCTTTTCCAAACCTAATGTAATGCTCATCTATCCAGACTGAAGTCCACGCTTTCTGTTAAAACACTCGGAGGTAAAAACATTTCCCTTTTCTTGGAATAAACCAGAATTGGTGATAATAAAAAAAGGACAAAACCCAAGTGTTGTTGCATCAATAGTCTTAAAATCATTGAGATTTATTTTGAATTAAAGATTTTGTAATTCTTCTGTTTGAAGTGCTTTTAATTTTACTGTTTGAGTTATTATTTATTTGACATTTTAATATTCAGATAAATGAGAACAAATATTTGAAAAGGAGATTATATTTTCAGCGTTATTTGTCTTAGTGGTTGCATCTGTCTGAATAACCTTTGTATTGTTTGAAAACATAAAAAGTTTTATTTCATTGTATAAATATCAGTCACGTTTCTATATAGTGAACTACAGACAGTTTTTTCTAACTAATAATACAAAAAAAGAACTTCCTTTCGAAAAAATGGTCTGCATTTTTTCTTGAAATTTTTGTAATTACATCAGTGGTGTTGGTCGCTGCAGTATGGTAGAGATGGGGTAGTAAAAGGTTAACGACTCCATCAGCTTTTTGGCAAAAAAAATCTTTTATACCATCTAGCGAAAATGGAAGTAATTGTCAATCTAATATAAATTAAAAAAAAAAAAACTTTTTTGTGTTCTATATAAAGAGCAAAATTAAAACTTAAAACGAAGGAAAAAATATTGCTTCTCAGCCTGTGTTGGATACATCTGCAAACCTATTGCGAATAAACTAATTGATTTTGCTTCCCTATTTTTCTTTGCTGTTGTGACTAAAGGTCGTATATAATATTTCCACACTTTTGAGGTAACTGCCCAAGAATTATTTGCTAAGCTGTTCTCTCTAAGGGAGGATCATGTTTTGGTATTAAAATGAACCCTTTGAAGTATTTCCCACTCAAACTAGACAAAATATTTTTAAGGTCTATACAATTTTCACTGTCTTAGGAAAATTCCCTGTTGTTTTTTAATACCAATCATTTGCATATAAGGGCTTTAAGGCTCTACAATGGGGCTCTTTTATTGTTTTATAGTTAGGGAGGGAGGGATATGCATTAAAGCGTGTATTTTAATAACAAAGCATCCCAACTCTCATTGAGCCTAAAGATAAATACAGAATTAGTTCTAAGAAAGAGACAAGGGGAATGTGGACGTAGAAATTGATATATAATCCCCAGGGCCATATCCAGGATTTTCGTTTGGGGGGTATTTTTTCAGGGGGAACAAAAAACATTCAAAAACATATAAAAATATGCAATTGCTATCCCTTTTAGTTTTAGTGAATATTTCTGGCTTAAGCTATTAATGCGAAAGTAAAGAGTGACATTAAGCCCCAAAATGAGCAGAATTTATTCCGTATAGGAGGGAAACTGCCCCTTTCTCATCCCTACCTCTACCTTTTGGTCGTAGAAATCTCGAAAGATACTCATTTTATCAGAAATTGAGAGCAATTCTAGCTCATTTTTTATAAGTCAAAAGTGATTGGAAACCCACCAGCCGTGAGGGAAATGGTTATTTTCTAGGGGGTATATTCCACGGGGGGGGGGGGTATTTTTCATGGGAGGGTATTTTACAGGGGGTATTTTTCATGGGAGGGTATTTTACAGGGGGTATTTTTCACCGGGATATTTTCCAAGGGAAGGGTATTTTCCGAGGGAACGCCTAGACCCGTAGACAATGACATGGCGAAGGGAACCCCCCATTAATAGAAATGAAAAGATATAAATAAGTCTGCCTTTAAGGGTTTGTGAAATTCAATTTTCTTTGTTTTTGTGACAACGAAACAGAGATTTCTTAGGAATCATCTTGACGGGCTTTTATATCATGACTTTAAAAGACAAAAAATTCCAATAATGTTGAACATATAAAGATTCTAACTTGTGTTTTACCTAATGATATTGGTTTATTTTTGTACATACTGAAAATTGAGTACGGTGGTTCAGTTTCACGACGGTTCAGTTGCACAGGGGTTCATTTGCACCGGGTTTCAGGTATACGAGGGCTTTTTAAATGGGTTGATTTGCACGGGGGCTCAGTTGCATGTGGGTTCAGTTAAATGGGGTTCAATCTTATGAGGGTTCAGTGACACGAGGGCTCAGTTTCGCGGGGGCTCAGGTGCACTGGAGCAAAATTGCACGGGGTTCAGTTGCACGGGGGCTCAGTTGCAAGATGGTTCAGTTACACGTCGCTTTAAATATAAGCACACCATAGAACACAGATTCCCAAGTTATAATGCAAATTTTTAAGTTACTAAGACAGCTTCATTTCAAATGTGTCTACAAAATAATAATGACATATCCATTTCAGACCCAAGAAAAATGCCAGTCATTTGACTAGGCTTAACTTGCAAGCATACTAAATTAGATGTACTCAAATCATGCGGAAACAGATTAAATGGTTTCGGTTTTTTTACCTTTAAAAACATATAATGTGCCTTTTGCCTCTAATATGCCAGAAATATGCCTTTATGCAATTATCTCCGTCTAAAATCCTAATATGACTGGACTAATAGGTATTAGTAAAAAATTTCATCGTAAATTTTGGTCAAAGTGTAAAATTAAACTAAAACACCACTCCTGACTTCATTCAAATTGTCCCACATGTGCCAAAGATGTATACGGATTTCGTAGAAAAAAGGAGCCACTGCATTGTTGGCCATTAAAAATATGATTTTATATGTTTTTCACAGTAGGGAACAGTAAACCTGGAATTAAGCGTTTCCGATTACATTTATTTTTATCTCTAAGCGATGTTATTTTTGAGTAATCCCGAGCCCTCTCTTGAAAACCACTTTCAACGGTTTTGAATTCAATGGTTCAAGTTCATTTTCAAGTTCATTTATTTATTAATCGCACATACATGTATATATATATATATGACATAGGCCCATGGGGAGACAAGCTCGAAAAACTAGGCCTAGACAAAGAATAAAATAATAACACACTACAATACAAAGATAAACATGACGGCAAAGATACAATAACACAACAATAGTATGAAAGTAGCAGCTAGCTCAGGATCATTCAATACTGTTGAAGAAATTAAGAAAGTAATATTATTAAATATAAATTAATACTGGAAGATAGCTGAGAGGCCCATAATCACCCAGAGCAACGAACCATACAAAAACTTTGCCTTACTAAAAAGATACTTAATTAATTAAAAATAATCCTGAACTAAATGAAATTTAAGTTTCCTTTTTATTAAATGGATAGAGGAAAATTTATCAATAAGAGCCTTGTGAGCATCCCAGCACCGAGCTATTGACAAAAACGGAGCGAATTTAGATCTCTCAGTATTATATTTGTCAATGTAGATATCCTTTTTTTGTCGAGTGTTATAATTATGTAAATCTTGTGATTGGGAGAACAAACTTTGATGGAGGTAATATGGCGGTAATTTCTTAATGTCATAATTGATTTTGAAAAGAATTGCTCCAAAAGTAAATTGTTGAGTGACTGGAAGTATATCTAGATAAGTATATAAAGATGCAGTAGAAGACTTATTTGGAAGTTCAATAGGTGATGGAATAAAAAGTTTAAGGATTCTTAGGGCTTTATTTTGTAAAATCTGTATTGGTTTAATATGGCTTTTAAATGTAGATAAATATACTAGAGAACAATAATTAATATTAGTCTGAATCAGAACAAAATAA